>NC_134483.1:527930474-528230474 GCF_040206685.1 Ascaphus truei
AAGGCTGCTGTTGTGTTGCCTATCCATCACAATCTGTACTGGATCGACTGGACTCTTTCCAGTCACCTTTCTTATATTTCTTCCCTTCCCCTTGGGATCTCTCCTTCCCCATCCACATATATACCATATTGACATATGCATTGTGGTTATTGCTGGCAGCGTCCCACCTACACGTTATTGTGGCCTCGCTGCCGCTTTCTACTGTGTTGCTGGTTTTTGCAAATTGGATTTAGGGAGTACAGTTATACATTCTGCCACCGGGGGGAGACGATACCTTATCCTTCCAGTTACCATACTGGTGTGTGATTTTATGGGTCATATTTTGGAGATGTACAACAAAAAGATATGTACAAGTGTCCCATTTAATTTAAAATAGTCTATGGACTGAATAAATTAATTTTTAACCTCACCATTATTCTTTACTTTGTTAGGGACGTTCTTCCATTAAATGATTAATTTTGGGGTATTTACCTAACCGTCATTCACACTGTATTATCCTTACTCAAGGAGTGCAAGGTCACAGGGGGCTTTTTCTTGCCCATTCACCCCTTGGGATGAGTAATTTGGGCATTGACATTTTCTTATTCCCATAACTATCCCCTAGTGCACCCTGAGTTGTTATTATTACCTTTGGAGGCTGAGCGGGTCTCTTTATCTCTGTTGTTACATTGGTGAAACCAGCCAAAAAAAATTAAACCAGAATGAACCTACATAGACACAATAACACACAATAAAGAAAGGAGATACTCCACAGACACACAATAACACACCATGTGGGACAGCACTTCACACAGCCAGATCATTCCATAAATTATTACAAAATGCAAATCATCAATGGAATGTTTAAAAGCACTTAAAAGGAAACATTTGAATTAAAAATGATAATGCTCTTTGACACTAAAACAATAGGACTTAATGCTGATACTGTATGTGGTTTCTTACACACTATTATAATTTTTTTTAATGTTTCTCCTTCCCTCTCTGCTACAGTAATTTGTAATACCTTCTCCCCCATGTATCTCCCCCCCTCCCTCACTGCTGATGGATGTTTCTTCATGCTCTAAAATTACTCACCATCTCTTTCATACATTTATTGCTCTGTTTAATTACCACCTGCATTGACTTCTTCATACTGTATCTTGTCTTACCTTGTTATCTTGATTTTTACATCTGTTAAACTCCTGGAAACATTGTAAATCAGTATTGCTGACCTGGGGAAGAGAGGAGAACTCTCGAAAGTTTGTCTTCTAATATCAATTGTTAGTCCACTTAAAAATGTATCACCTACAACTGAAGTGTTGTAATCATTTTCTCTGCACTATCACAACTGGAAGTTTGATATGATGATGAACAAGGTATCCACCACCAGCCTTATGTACCTCAGCTATGATTGCATTAAATGCAAGAGCTTTGCTATTAAAGGAGAATTTAATATAATATAATTTAATATGTATATTATAAAATCTATAATATAATTTAATATGTACAATTCAGTTTTTTCTGCATCAAGAAAAGTATTTGTTGTACTGTACCAAAATATTTACATAGTAGATGAGGTTGAAGACATATGTCCATCAAGTTCAACCTACAGTATGCTAAATTTAGATGACAGATACTTTCCTATATTTGTACTTACAGTATATTGATCCACAGGAAGGCAAATAAAAACCCCAGTAAAATAATATCATCTCATGATATCTCTTAAAGGGAAAAATACATTCCTTCCTGGCTCAAAGCGATTACTCCCTGGATCAACATCCTTCGCATGTTTATTTATTTTGTATATTCCTGTATACCTTTAATAAAATATGTCCAACCTTTCATTGAAGATATCTATTGTATCTGCCATCACTGTCTCCATGGGTAATGAATGCACATTTTAACTGCCCTTAATGTAAAGAACCCTTTCCTTTGTTGTGGTGAAATCTGCTTTCCTCAATCCTTACGGGATGACCCCATGTCATTTGTTCTGCCCTTGGGATGAATAGGTCTTTTGAAAGCTCCTTGTATTGTCGCCAAATATATTTATATATAGTTATCATATCTCCTCTTAGACACCTCTTTTTTTAATGTAAACAAATCTAATTTAGCTAGCCTCTTCTCATATATCAGAGTATCCATCCCCTTTATTAATTTGGTGGCTCTTCTCTGCACTTTTTCTAGTTACATAATGTATTTTCTATGGAGTTGTGCCCAAACTGTACTCCATATTCAAGGAGTGGCCTTACTAATGCTTTACAGAGGGGCATCATTATGTTTACATCCCTTCCATCCATTCTCATTTAATGCAAGATAAGATCTTGTTTGACTTTGTAGCTACTGCATGACATTGGGCACTATTGCTAAACCTGCTGTCTACAAGCACTCCTAAATCTTTCTTCATCAAGGATTCACCTAATTTATCCCCATTTAATTTGTAAATTGCCTGTTTATTCTTGTTTCCCAAATGTATAATTTTACATTTATCTGTATTAAACCTCATCTGTCATTTACCTGTCCATGTTTCCACTATATACAAGTACTTCTGGAGAGATATTAAATCTGCTCTGATTCTACTACAGTACTTTACACAATTTAGTATCATCAGCAAACATGAAGACTGTGCTCTCTATGCCAACCTCAAGGTAATTAATAAGCAAGTTTAAAAGCAGGGGTCCTAGTACCAATCCCTGAGGTATTCCACTCACAACTTTAGCCCAACCTGAAACATTTCCATTTATTTCAACTGTCTGTTATCTATCCTTCAACCAGTTTTTAATCCAGGGGCAAATCTATTTACCAAGCCCAATTTGCTTTATTTTGTAAACTAACCTCTTGTGTGGAACCGTATCAAAAGCTTTGCAAAATCTTAGTAGACCACATCAACTACATTACCCCGGTTTAAACCTCTACTTACTTTCTCAAACGAAAATAATAAGATTAGTTTTGCACAACCTATCCTTTGTAAATCCATGATGACAATTACTAATAAGTTTGTTTTCCATTAGGTATTCCTGAATATTATGTAATAAACATTCAATTAGCATCCCAAATAATGATGTCAGCCTTACAGGTCTGTAATTCTCGGTTGTGATCTTTGACCCCACTCATAAGACAAATCGATAACTAGTTAACTATATATATATTTTTAATATATATACAGTATAAACGATATTACCTTTCTTGTGGCAGGTAAGTAAAGACAGCACTCCAGTAGAATAATACAAAATCAGTGTATTCAGGCATGTAGACAAAAACGAGACGCCCAATCTGACGTTTTGGTCCCGGAGCGGAACTTTCTCAAGGGGGGTATATATATATCTTGATGTGGTGGGTGTTGGGATTAGAGCTTGCATGGATTGTGTGTGTTTGTAAATGGTCACACTGGTAACAGTTGTTTTGAGGTTAGTGAACCCTCCTGCCTGGATTTCAGCTCACGCCTCCCCAGTTTGTAAGTGGCAGGTTTTTTTCATGCACTTGTGGAAGACCGGTATATTGAGACATTTCTCCCTCCACTGCAGAAGCAAATGAGAATTTTCACAGGTAGTGTTAGGACCTGCATAGTGGTCATGCTGTGACTTGGCTGCAGGCATATAACTCTTTGTCCAAAGAGTAGCTAAATTACCCAAACTTCTGAGACGACAAACAGTTAAGTATTTTGTTATATATATTTTTTATATATGCAGCTAAGTGCCTCTAGCTATAGCCTTCTACTGGCCTCGACACTGTAAGTCCTGATAGGAACAGGCAGTGTTGGGGTTAATCTCCCGCGCAGGGCCTAGCCTGCAGTTGCAGCTTGTGTGGCTACTATGTTGCCTTATCCTGGGGCAGGCCTAAACAGGCAGTTGGAGTGTCATACCTGGGGAGGGTACTGACTGGGTCACATGTATATGGTGTGATGCCTGTTAGTACATGGATCTGCCCTGTTATGGGGCGGGGTAACAAGCCCTTCCCCCCGGGTATAATAGCTGACACTCCACCAAATTAAGTGTGTTGATTATGGGACAGTGTGATACCCTTTTCCCTACAAGAGGGTAACGGAGATTAGGAGGGGCTCCTAGGGCCTCAAGCCCCTGGGGTCTGCTCCAGGGCTGGAGATGTGTCATGCTGTTATGCAATAAACCTGCCGTTGTACCAACTATGGTGTGTTCTTATTGGAAAGGAGTATTGCCTGTGGGGACCATCCTGCATTCAGCAGGATCCTGATGGGATGGAGGCTCTGCACAGTAAACAGATTGAGAAAGCCTGCCCTGTTGCTGCTCCCAAACTCCAACTGCGGAGCCACTCAGACCTCCTGAACCAGCAGGTTAGCGACAGCACCAGGGACAACACCCATGTAGTGGCCAGATCTTCCGTGGCAGGGAGGAGGAACAGGTGCTACATATATTATTATTTTCTGTCATATTGGATGTAGCAATGGGAATTTGTATTCTTCGTATAACTTTTATTGTATACATTTGGTCACACCCAATAGCACTCCTTTTTGACACAAAAATATATAATATGATGTGGTAGGTGTTTGAGTTAGAGCTTGCAGGCATTGTGTGTGACTGCAATTTCAGAGTTTGAACGCACATTGAATGCTAATAATTTTGAGGAGACTTTCAAGCACCATGTCAAACTTATGGAATTAAAATATTTTTAATGCAGGTGGTAATGTATTGTAAACAAATTCATACAATGTCAAAAAGCATAATTTTATTTTTACACATTTTTTTATTGTGCTTTTATTTTTTATGTTTTTTATTGTCCTTTGACTGACTGTATTAATCTGTGCCCGTTTAGGGTACAGATAAATACAGTGACAGTCAATACAATTTTTGGCAAATGCTTTTTTTCTATTGATTGTTGTTTTTTTATTTTTCTGTTTATTGTTTGGCTTTAAATGTTTGTAATTTGGATGTCTTCTTTTTATTTCATTTTCCAATTGTTTAGCTTTACTGTATAATTAATTATTTATTTTGTTGGCTACTGGTTTTAATAGATGTGTTGGTTAGTGGTTTTATTAATTAATTGATTTGTTGGCTAGTGCTTTTATGTATTTAATTGCTTGTTTGGCTAGTGGTTTTATTTCTTGATGGTGGACAATATGTGTGTAACTATACAGGACTATATAAAAATATATTTTATTTGTTGTCCTTGATGCCTGACAGCATTGGTTGTTTTGGGATATAGGATTTGAATACACTGAGCTTGTGGTGTTTAGTGACTTACACTGGTTGTCCTGATATCAAGATTCCGTTTATGAATTGTTTGGAAGTATGTTTCTAACCATAGTCTGCGGTGCATATATTATGAACATCTATGTCTAAGTGCAATGAGAATATTGGAAGTTTTATTAGGACCTAATTCTATGAATTTCTATAAACTAAAATACTTGCAGAATTATATGCAGGATTTCATATGCCCCAATACAACATGGATAATTGTTATTTTATCATTGAACATGAGTTATATTATTTTAAGTTATATGTACTATTTATGTTATAAACCTATGGTATAATGCAAATTGAATATTTCGTCTAGGTTTTACGTTTTTGTTTTTATTATTGATGTATGTATTACCACTGCTTACCTGATATAGATAGTGGTTAATATTGGAAGAATGCCCACTTGGTTTTAATTTCTGGTTTCTTGGTTTTAATCACCCCAACCAGGAGTACTTGCTCACCCCCTGATGAAAAATTAAATAAATGCTTAATGCGTAGAGGTAGAGTTTACGTTCAGTAATGCATGACATCAGAGACCGTGACGATGGACACCGGCATCCTGCACTCCCCTATGAGGACGCTGTGATCTGTTGTCTGCGTTTGTGGCTGTGGCTGCTCCAGCTATTCACCAGGACCTTTGCTCAGTTTGGATTTTATCGTTTCCCCATCTTTGTGTGTGGGACTATCCACTTGCTGAAGTTTACTTCTATGGCCTGATCGGGAGATTTGAAAAAATTTTATTGTAATTTTGTGACTTGTTATTTTTTACACAAAGTACCGCTTTTTTTATTGAAATTGTCTCTCTGTGCGCTTTTTCTTTTAATTATAGGGTTATAAAATGTATGCATGTTGCCGAAAAAGGAAAAATAGAATATGCACTCACCAGATATAGAATATGGTGCACTGTAGCGCCATGCCTGTGCTGAGACATTGTGGGATTACAAAGAGGGTATTTAAGGTACCATGCATAGGATATACAATACAAGCCTGAGGAAAGAGCCACCGGCCCAGAAATTTTGCGTTTTGTTAGTACAGTATATGTCAAAACTGTCTTATCCTATGGGACACTCTTTTTATTGTATACTATTTAGTTTACAGTATACCCTGTGAGGGTCACACATTAAAATAGCAGATTATAAGCTGCTTTGTCAAATTTTCTTGGTCTACATGGCGTTGTATTTATTATTCCTCCTCAAGCGCTCCTCAAACTAAAACTAAGCAGCCAATGTGGACCCGACTTACTACAATCTAGGTTCCTACGACTTGGTGCCCCAGCCATTGCCAAACCAATTGCGTCCATAGTCAACTCTATCCTGTCTGCAGGCCATATCCCTAAGACCTGGAAAACTGCCAGAGTTGTCCCAATCTTCAAAAGTGGGGACAAAAACACTGTCTCAAACTACAGGCCAATCTCACTTCTCCCAATTCTATCCAAAGTTATGGAAAAATGTGTCCACTCCCAATTAAGCAATTTCTACATCAAGACAAATTTCCCTAGCCAATTCCAGTCTGGGTTTCGTCCCAAACACTCCACCGTAACTACCCTGCTAAAAGTTTGCAATGAAATCCAGTGTGGAATGGAACGGGGACAACTCACTGGTGCAGTATTCCTAGATTTTGCAAAGGCTTTTGACACAGTTGATCATGCTATCCTGCTTAACAAACTCCAGAGCTCTGGAATAGGGAAACATGCTTTAAACTGGTTTCAGTCCTACCTATCAGGAAGATCCCAACATGTGTCCATCTCAGGCTCTAACTCCAACCCCCTGGATATCACCTGTGGTGTCCCGCAAGGCTCTGTTCTGGGGCCCCTACTCTTCTCAGTGTTCATTAATGATCTTCCCACAGCTTGTAAGGAAGCCTCAGTACACATGTATGCAGATGACACAATCCTGTATGCACACAGCCATAGCCTCTCTGACCTTCAACACATACTTCAGTCTGACTTTTTGAGACTCGAAAACTGGATTTCCCAAAACAAACTGTTTTTAAACACTGACAAGACTGTAACAATGGTATTTGGGACCAAGACTAAATTTGTAAAGCTTCCAGTGACTGAGCTCCTGATTAGAACCAACGCTAAAACCACCCTAACACCTGTCACTAGTTTTAAATACCTGGGCTTATGGTTTGACTCCCACTTAACATTCGGGATGCACATTGATACCCTGACAACCAAGACCTATGCCAAACTAGGGGTACTTTACAGGAACAAATCCTCCCTAAGTCTCCTGGTCAGAAAGCGTATTGCACAGCAGATGCTAATGCCAATTATTGACTATGGAGACATAGTATATGGCTCGGCTCCTCAAACCCACCTTAGCAAACTTGACACCCTCTACAATTCAATTTGTCGTTTTGTTCTCCAATGCAACTACAACACACATCACTGCGAAATGCTCAAAGAACTAGATTGGTCATCACTAGAGTCTAGGCGCAAAGTTCACCTTTCCTGTCTCACCCTCAAATACTTTCTGGGCAAGCTACCCAGCTACCTGAACAAGCTCCTCACCCCTACCACATGCAGTACCTATCACCTGAGATCAGACTCCAAAAGACTATTCATGGTCCCAAGACGCAACAAAGTATCCGGACGTTCCTCCTTCTCCTTCCGTGCACCCCAAAACTGGAACAACCTACCAGAGACTCTCATATCCACCACCAGCTTAAGTTCTTTCAAATCTAAGGCTGTCTCACACTTTAATCTGGTCTGTAACTGTTTCATACGCTCATAATATATATTTTCTTTAACTGTGCATGCAATGTCTTGTATATAAATGTATACCTTGTTCATTTATGTAACTGTATTTGTAACCATGTATTATTTTGCTTTACTCTGTGCCCAGGACATACTTGAAAACGAGAGGTAACTCTCAATGTATTACTTCCTGGTAAAATATTTTATAAATAAATAAATAAATAATTCCTGATTTATTGTTGATTGCAGATCTATTTTTGGCACCATAAGAACAAATATTTAAATTAAATATTCTATTCTGCATGTTAACTGTACAAATAAGTAAAAACATATTTGTGCATACAGTACATATAACAATATTTTATTTGTACATAGTGCTACAAGTGTCTACACGTAACTCTGGTGTATGGAAATAAAAGGACTTAAAAAAAAAAACTGAACCCCACACATAATTACTGTAAATCTATTACTTTTCGCTATGTTATGTGCATGGTAACATTCCTGAAAATCAATTTACAATTTCAGACTATAGAATGACAGATACCCAAGGTCAATTTTTAGATCTAGTTATAGTAGGCATGCATTCCAGGATAACAAATAATACTATGAGTACGGTATAACATTGTGGCCATAAATCCTGATTGAAACACAAAATATAGTCCTAATTACAATGTTACTGAAATAGTTTGGAGACTGATTTGTGATTCCACGGGGAAATGAGCTTCCAGCAAGGAAATTGAGTTAATATCCAGTAGGGAGGAAGTATTAATATTTGCCATAAATTGCTTATTAATTTCATTTCTGAAAAAAAAAAAACTGTTTAAGTATAAGGCCTTTTTTTCTTGACTAAACATTGATAAAGCACTGCTTCCATCTTTAAATTGTGTATTGTGATCCCATACATAAAAATATGAATAATCAATGTAATTCTTTATGTTGATCTCAATGATCAGCGAAAATAAAACAATCCAGCACAGTCATCTTGTGATAACTAGGAAAGTGACCTGTTCTTTTTGGTAGGCATCACAATGCTGCTGTCCAGTTTTTCTGGTGCTGATAGGCATTCATAAATTGAATACTTGCTCCTTTTATTTTAACTTAAGTTTGATGCTGCCTGGGGATATGTTGTTTTAAAAGCTCAATAAATCTGTCTGTTTTTCAGAGCACTTCTATTTTGAAGGGGGTTAATTAACAATGGAGAAATCAGTAGTCATAAAGAAATGTAAAAAAAACAAAAAACAGAAAAAGTGACTATGCAGGATCATCAATTTTTCCGGCTTCAAAACTACAGCAAAATTAGAGCATAAAGTTACACTGGATTTACTAATGAAAAAAAATCATGTTGAATACAATGGCATTTGCTTAACTTTTGCCCGGGTTTTGCACCCAGGAGACTTATGTGTCCCACACGGTGCTGACTATTGTCCGTGTTTCCTGTGTCAGTACTTCACATGAGCTCATGGTTTTTTGAATCCTGGAGGGGAGATATTGAGATACTTTGGGGTTATTTAAAAAAAATCTTCTGGTTGCAAAAAATGGGGCAAAACCAATGAAAAATAATCAAATGAAAATCTCCAATTTCTTTCAATGAGATTCCTTTTCATTGATAAATACAGGGCTATTGTTGCACTGTTTTTGCCCCAGTTTTACAGCTGGGTGAATTTAATAAATGACTTGTTTTGAAAGCTAACACCACACAGTGATATTGGACAGTGCTAATCATAAAGTGAAATTAATCAGTAATTATCATTTTTTTAAAGTGTTACAGGTGAATTTTATATTAATATACAGTGTTAAAAATTGGTATCAATATGAGTCATAAACCTCTGGTGAGGACTTGTTTCTGAAATCCTCCTCCACATATATCACATCACAAGTTACATGGGGAGCATGATTATAACCCAAAAAAGAAGAATCAAAATATAGTGCCCTTCTGACGTGAAAGTTTTAGCTTGTGCTGTATAACTTGGCTCGTATGAGATTTCTACTTACCAGAGGTAAGTGTAAGTAAGACCTTTCTCCAGGCTGTGATAGATGATAGGATCCTGTTTTCAGTTTAGAGTAGTGTATTCCCTCAGGGTGAGAAAGATATGGCAGACATGGTGCAGATCAGATGCATACAATTTGTATTTAAGTATATAGTAGTGGCTTTGCTCCATCTGGTGTTTCTCTTTCTATTGTTCAGTCATTTGCCCTTTTTGTACCTGTCTGTATTCTTTGACCTATTTGTCACATTAGGTAGAGCGGGTTCAATCCTCTTTTGCTAAGTATATACATTACTCAAATTTAGGACATAATGACCGGGATGTACCCACAAAAGTCCTGGAACGCAATTCGGCATGCAGTTCCATCCAGACGCCACCGCTCTTTCCACTCTGGAGGTGCTGAAATCCCTCGCCCGGGAGCGAGTACTAAACATCTTGGTACTCTTTTTGGCTTGTAGTTCCAGCCGTGACAACTATGTCTCTTTTCAGAAATTGACCCCTGAAAAGTAGGACTTAGAAAATGTCTTGCCTTGAAATATCGGAAGCCGGCTCGCGTCTATTTCTCTCAGAGCATCTTTTGGTCAGTTCAAATCTGCCGCTGCTGTCTTGGCGCTTAGAATCTCCTTAGAATATGATGATCTGATTGGCTGCTAGGTTTCTTATAGGATTTTAGTCCCATTCACAAAACGCTATAGCCAATCAGCGCGTGGGAATATTTCTACCAGCCTATCACAGATTTGCCGGTACTCTGAAGCCAGGCGGGCACTGATTTCAATTCTGCTAAGGGACATGCGTCAACCTGGCACATCTGCCACTTAGCATATTGAACCCCCCCATTGTGCCAGGCTCCTCAGAGTATGGGGATGGGTAAATGGTTTACGGATAGCCCTTATTCATGTCAGGACATGGGTACTTGAGTGTAACTCCGGTACTCTGCCCGCTCTGACACCTTGGCATCTCTGAGACCTTCATGTCAGGGACCCGACCAGTCACAGTGGCACCAAGGCTGGTGGCCATCTGGTCTCTTGAAACCACGGACTCGGAAATTCCCCAGTTCATATACAAGGAATACACATATATACTGTTATACACCATATTAATAAAAATCTTACACAATTCTTCTAAGTCCCTCATCCCCTAGGATCTACTGAAAAGACATGCACATTCATTTTCAGAGCTCCCAGACCTTCCTATAAGAAGTATTAATAAAAGTTGCTTCAAATAATGCTTAGGTTCATTTTCAGGGTTGATTCAATTGTACCGAAGCTGGACTTTGAAATAATTTTACTCCTGCAACCTTATACATGGTTGGAGACAACCCGTACCCCCTATAACAGGTCTGTGGGTTTGGGGCATATACCATGGGGGACACCCCCTCAAGCAGGGACCCCTGAATATTCCCAGGATACACAAATCCCTATGCCCCTTTGTACCTTTCTGGTCTGTGCTGATGAACAGTAAGAGGAAAGTTGGAGCACTGCTAACATCAGTAGAAAAAATACTGCAGGAGAGTGTGTCCCATAGAATAAAAATATTTAAAGGATCAAGGCATCAACCACGTAAACGGAGCCCGCAAGGCCCTGTGCACCTTGACAAAGAGCGTGATGCTTGAAACACGTTGATGGGGGCCTTGCGGGCTCCGTTTACGTGGTTGATGCCTTGATCCTTTAAATATTTTTATTCTATGGGACACACTCTCCTGCAGTATTTTTTCTACTGATGTTAGTAGTGCTCCAACTTTCCTCTTACTTCATCTGGATATTGTGGAGAAACGGAAGCACACACCTGAGGAGCAACATCACACGAAAGACCATACAAATGTGAGCGTATTACTCTTATACACCATGTCATTTGTCCACATCGATGCACATATGTCTGGACAATAGCAAGTGGGAGTTCTCACATCCTGATGAGTGGAATTCCATCAAGCTATTTGATTAAATAGTGGATTAGTGGTGAAGCTACCATTTGACTGATTGGTCTCTCTCTCTCTCTCTCTCTCTCTCTCTCTCTCTCTCTCTCTCTCTCTCTCTCTCTCTCTCTCTCTCTCTCTCTCTCTCTCTCTCTCTCTCTCTCTCTCTCTCTCTCTCTCTCTCTCTATATATATATATATATATATATATATATATATATATATATACAGTACATATCTGGGTTTTTTTCTCTACACTGTTTTAGCCATTGAATCTTTGTATATCAATATTGCTCGACCTGAAGAAGAGAGGATAACTCTCAAAAGCTTGTCCTATGACATAAATTGTTAGTCCAATAAAAAAGGTATCACCAAATACTGAAGAACTCATTTATTCTGCTATATATATATATATATATATATATATATATATATATATATATATATATATATATGTATATATATTGCAGAATAAATGAGTTCTTCAGTGTGAATTTTTACTCAACGTGATAATAATTCATGCATAGTATCTATCAGATGCAGTGGATTAGTAAGCACAGTTGCAAAACAAGCGTGAATTACAATATTTATACAAAGTGTATTAAAGCATAGAAAAGTAATAAAAGGGACAGTAATATATTCTTTTTTCGACATCTCACGCCATCATCCTCATCATCTAATGGCTGTGTGCTCTGGGTATTAGATGTTAATTTAGCAAGCTATCGATTCTGAAAAAAAAACAGGATGCTTAAAGTATACAGGTACTATACACCAGGGGTAAGCAAACTGGGGGCATGGGATTTTTATCATATCAATCAATGATCAGTATTATGGGCTATTCGTGTCATAGGGCACAAACATTAATAACATATTTTATATTATATTTAACTTCGTTAGAATTCTTGCCAACCTCGCCAATCTTGCAAACCTTGTCAACCTTGCTGATGCGGACGATATTTGTCTGGATCATATTTGGATATGTAGCCAGGTTCCCCCCTTGCGCACTCACCCCCTCCTTCTGGTATGCGAGCAAGCGTTGTTAGTTGTTTGAGTGAGTTCCTGTTGCTGTGCTGCCTCTGTCAGTAAGAGGCACCTGGAGGTCTGCAACATTGTTGCGGTAGTCTGAGGCAGAGCTGTGAGTCTGGCAGCACAAAGCAGACAGAAAAAAGCAGTTGGTGACTGGAGCTGCTAAGGGAAGGAGGTAGGGTGCAGGGGTCTGTGACTCTCTGCACTAGGCCAGCAAGTCCCCTAGGCCCCAGATAGCCCTGAGTCATCCCAGCTGAGTATTGTAGGGACAGGCCCTAGGTTAGGGACCCTGCCCCATTATATATTTGCTAGGAGTGTATCACAGACATTGCTCGGATTGTTACGAGGGAGCTGGACTATCCCCACGGAGGCACAGCTAGTGTGACTGTGGCCTGCTGGCAGCAGACAGACCCTAACTAAGGTAGAGACGGTGCGGAGCTGTATGGTGATATTATCCGCGCTGGAATTCACCCCACGCGTAGGAGGATATCCCGGCGGATCCAACCCCAGTGATAGCGGTACCCGTGGCTGGAGTCCGGGCAGGTAACCCACAACTCACGTGCACCAACAAGGCCTATCACCAGACATAGTGGCTGCGCAGTCACACACACACACATTGGTATATGACCTGGGAGTGCGAGACATTGGGTTGGGGTTGCTGGACACAGGGTGGGAACACTCTTTGGAAGGTTAGCGTCCGCCGTGATGCCTAGAGGTGGTAGCGTCCGCCGTGACGCCTAGAGGTGGTAGCGTCCGCCGTCACGCCTAGAGGTGGTAGCGTCCGCCATGACGCCTAGAGGTTAGCGTCCGCCGTGGCGCATAGAGGTTAGCGTCCGCCGTGGCGCATAGAGGTTAGCGTCCTGCGTGACGCCATACGTGGCTCCTCTAGAGAGGAGCACCGGTAATGTAATATATTGTGGTTAAATACGTTGTTGCATGTAGTAAAGTCAATAGTTATATAGAAGCTGTCTGTGTGGTCATTGTGTATTGTCCTGCGAGGAACTACTCCCCCTCTGGTGGGAGCCATCGCAGGTGGAGGCGCTGCATCATTGTAAATTAGTATTCGTAGTATATTGCCCCAGGTTCCCTATAGCAGAAGCTCAGCCTTCTGTGAGCCAACAGGTATTGCACCACACACACCCTTGGTAACATTGCATGTTCCCCGCACTCACACGGTATATACGATTGGGTGGGGTGATATGACCGTTACATTTGGAGGCGCTGCTGAGATCTTAGACCTGGGGTGCCCTATTCAAAACAGATCAGCATCATGGTAATTCCCTCCCGTCAAGAGGTCCACGCGTGGGCCACCACCGTCCGTGAACCACCTAAACACGTTGTCGCCGTAGGGAACGTCCCGGCGTTAGTAGCGGAAACTGACATCCGGAACTCTCTGAGCAAGCTCTTAGGGCAAGATAGAGTATGGTACCGTGGCAGGGTGTTCGACTCTACTTATGATTTGAGTGCCCTACTATTCACCGTCGGGCGGGACATAGGCCCTGAAGCGGCCCCAGATATTCTAGTAGCCCCCGAGTGCCCACCAGAAGGATACCCCCTTATATACTCGGACTTGCCAGTAATACGGGAAATGTTCTCGCTCAGAGCCCCTCCTCAAGATCCAGACGAACCGTCCACCAGTACCTGGACACCATGTACCCTCATGTCCAGTACCCCAAACCGGGTTGACCGTCCCCAACCCAAAGTCTCCTTTACCCCAAGCGCCCTCCCGGAAGCCAGTAGTTGGGCTGATTGCCCCCCCTCTCCACCCGACACCGTACCCCGCGAGGTAAACTCCCGGCCTATCAGGGAGAGAGCAACGAACAAAAGTTCCATAATGGGGGTGACGTTACCCCAATTCGTAGAAGCCCTCACTGTGGCCTCTCAGTCTCAAAGCTACCGGAAGCTTAAGGCCTTCTCTGGAATACTTCCAATACCCCAGGGAGAGGAAGGGATAGACCTTTGGAGGGAGAATGCCGTAAAAGTAGTAGTGGAATGGTCGTGCACTGACACGGTTAAGCGGCAGCGCATCATGGAATGCCTCAGACCCCCTGCGTCTACTATGTTGACCATCCACAGGGACCAACACCCAGAGTTGACAGCGTTGGAAATGGTGGCGTTTCTGTTAGAAGCATACGGGCTAGCCGAAGACGAAGGAGCGCTCTGGACAAAGTACTTCCATCTTTATCAGAAGGAAGGGGAAGACTTGTCGGCTTTTATCCACCGCCTACAGCTGGTCCTCGGGATCCTACTCAATCGTAAGCTGGTCTCCGCCTCGGGGATGGATGAAGCTCTCCATAAGCAGTATCTGCGGGGATCAAGCCCCACTCACCCCATAGCCAACATGCTCCGCAGCAAGATAATGGACGGGGGCCCCTACAAGTTCACCGAGTTGCTGCGGCAGGTGAAACTACAGGAGGCTCATGTTATGCTACACTCCACCGCTACACATAAGAGCCCCTCTGCATCCAAAGGAAAGGGCTCTACGGAAAAGAAGGAAGAGTCTGCTGCCTTGTCCAAGGGGTACAAATCAAGACCCCCCGACCGACCACCTTCCCCGTCCACGAGTCGCCCGGAAAGCCGCCCGGTTGTATGCTATAACTGCGGTAAGAAGGGTCACGTTCTCCGTAACTGCCCAGAAAAAGAAGGTCGTCCTGAGGAACACCCTTCCGATAGAGGGAAATCAGCCCGATCTATGGTCTGCAGTGTACCGATGGCAGAAGCTGACCCCGAACTCCCTCATTCTGGAACCCCAGATGCCCCTTCTGACACTGGCCCCAGTGATTACGCCTCACCCGGTGAAGCTTGCAGTCAAGTGGGCCCTGCGGCCATCGTGCCCGTGGTACTAGAAGGGATATACGCCTCGGCCCTATTGGACACAGGGTCACAAGTAACCATAATATATCGCAAGTTCTATGATCAGCACCTTCAACACTGCCCACTAAGGCCGGCCGAACATATGAAGGTTAGGGGGTTAAGTAATGAAGACTACCCCATCGATGGGATTGTAAGGGTCCAGCTGGACATACTCCAACTGAACACCGGCAAGAAGCACCCCATGCAGGTAGCGGCCATGGTATGCCCGGAGCCCCAAGACCATTGCAAGTACCCAATCATCTTGGGAACCAATGCGGACATAGTACAAGCTATAATCCGAGCCTACTTGAAAGAGACCAACGAGTTGCCGCTGGCCGATTCGCTCCTAGACCCCATCTTACGAGAAGAGTGCCACCGGGTATATGCCTTGGAGCGTCATGGGGACCTCTACAATCGTCAACGAGGACTGACGACCATATTACCAGGGGGAGTGCAAAAGATGGCCGTCTGGTGTTGTTATCCCGACCGAGACAAGAGCGACCAACTGTTCTCGCTGGAGAGTGAGCCTGAAGAAGAAGAGGTTCAGCGAGGGTATAGAGTACTACCCGAAGTGAGGGAATGGACGGCTAAGATCCCTATTCGAACCCACGTGTATGTGCAGAATCTCTCCCCCTTTCCGATGGAGTTTGATGTCGACCAGAAGTTGGGATGCATATACCCGGTCAGCCCGGTGGGAGCCACGCCTCAGGTGAAGGCGGCGGCCGCGCATGAGCGGGTAGTCGATCTGGACTTCAACTTCGGCGAGTCAACACTGTCCACAGAGTGGAAGGAACGGTTGAGCACCCAGCTGCTGCAACGACGACATGTGTTCTCCACGAGCGAGATGGTTGTGGGGTGCAGCCGCAGTGCCCAACATACCATTCGAATGAGTGATGCCACTCCGTTCCGGGAACGTTCTCGTCGCATTGCCCCTCGGGATGTGGACGATGTGAGGAACGCCATACAAGACATGGAAACCGCTGGGATTGTGACGGAATCACGAGGATCTTACGCGTCGCCCATAGTGGTGGTGCGGAAAAAGAACGGGTCCATACGACTGTGTGTCGACTATCGAACACTGAACAATCGCACGATCCCGGATCAATACAACCTTCCACGCATTGAAGAGATCCTGAATGCGCTGAATGGAAGTCACTGGTTTAGCGTGCTCGATCTCCGATCAGGGTACTATCAGGTGCCCATGACTGTGGAAGACCAGGAGAAAACAGCTTTCGTCTGCCCCCTGGGATTCTATCAATTCACCCGTATGCCCCAAGGTATATGTGGGGCGCCTGCTACGTTCCAAAGGTTGATGGAAAAGACTATCGGGGACATGATTCCCCGGGAGTGTCTGGTGTACCTGGATGATATCATCGTCTTTGGAAGGACTCTGGAAGAGCACGAAGAGCGATTGTTTAAGGTGATCGACCGTCTGGGGAACGAAGGTTTGAAATTATCCCTAGACAAGTGCCGATTTTGCCATACCTTGGTGACCTACGTGGGGCACATAGTGTCCGCCAAAGGGATCGCCACCGACCCTGCCAAGGTAGAGGCCGTAGTGAACTGGTCTTGCCCAGAGAACGTCACAGAGCTGCGATCCTTCCTGGGGTTCTGTGGGTATTACCGCGCTTCGTGGAAGGGTACTCGAGCAAGGCTAAACCCCTGAACAATCTGTTGAAAATATACCCTTCAGAGACCGGGAAGAAGGCTGTATCGGCCCGCCAACCGTTCGGTGACAAATGGACCTCTGAGTGTGAGCAGGCCTTCCTGAAACTGAAGAAGTGTCTGACCGAAGCGCCCGTACTTGCTTATGCGGATCCCGAACAGCCATACGTCCTGCATGTGGATGCCAGTCTAAGTGGACTAGGCGCCGTCCTGCACCAGAAGCACCCGGAGGGTCTACGGCCTGTAGCTTACATCAGCCGCAGCTTGACACCCAGTGAGCAGAGATACCCCGTCCAGAAGTTGGAGTTTCTGGCTCTCAAGTGGGCTATCACCGAGAAGCTCCACGATTACCTGTACGGTGTCACCTTCGAGGTAAGGACGGATAACAATCCCCTCACGTACATCAATACGTCAGCCAAATTAGATGCAGCAGGCCACCGATGGCAGGCTGCCCTCAGTAACTACAGCTTTTCCTTGAAGTATAAGCCGGGACCATTGAATATTGGGGCGGACGCCCTCTCCCGAAGGCCAGGACTACTCGCTACCCCAGATGATGAGGAATGGGAAGATCTTCCCGGCCCCGGAGTGCGGGCTATGTGTAAAACTGCCACCATAGTTAATGACCAAGTGGCCTTCTCCGAATTACGAGTGGCCGATTCCTTGGGATGCCAGTCGCAGGCTGTCCCCGCCGCCTACTGCGACCCAAAAGGGATGCACCTCACGCACGACAAGGTGTTCCGGTGGAAAGATCTGGTAGACTACCAAATACGAGATCCGGTCGCTAGTATCATCCGGCACGCCGTTGAAAAGAGGAACCCAGCCCTTCTGAAACGCGCGCCCAATGACTTGGTGGCCTTGCTCATGCGAGAATGGGACAAATTTGAAATAGACAATTGCTTGCTCTATCGGGTGATGCAATACCACAACCACCCGGATAGGAGACAACTCGTCCTCCCTAAGAACTTACAATACCTGGTGTTGAAGTCCCTACATGATGATCATGGGCATCTTGGTATAGACAAGAATTTTGGGTTAGTCAGAGATCGCTTTTTCTGGCCCAAGATGCGAGAAGCCGTTGAACACCACTGTCGCCGCTGTACTCGGTGTATTCAGCGCAAGACCCTACCTACTCGAGCCGCCCCCATGGGTCATCTAAAAAGTTCTGGTCCTATGGACCTCGTGTGTATGGACTTTCTGTGTATTGAGCCTGATAGCCGGGGAATATGCAACGTGCTAGTCATCACCGACCATTACACTCGGTATGCTCAAGCCTTCCCTACTAAAGACCAGAAAGCCATCACCGTGGCGAAGATATTATGGGAAAAGTACTTTGTACATTACGGCCTTCCTAACCGCCTTCACTCTGACCAAGGAAGGGATTTCGAGAGTACATTGATCAGGGAACTGCTCAAAATGCTGAACATTGCCAAATCCCGAACGACCCCGTATCACCCCGAAGGTGATGCGCTACCCGAGCGTTTTAATCGGACCTTACAAGATATGCTCGGAACACTACAGAGTGCTCAGAAATCGGAGTGGAGTCGACACGTGGAAGCCTTGGTGCATGCATACAATTGCACCAGACACGAGTTAACGGGGTTCTCCCCATACTTCCTCATGTTTGGGAGAGAGGCGAGGTTACCAGTGGATGTGCGTCTTAGAGTCTCAACGGATGGGGTACATAATGATACCCACTTCAAATATGTGCAACGACTCAAAGACAGCTTGCAGCAGGCCTATCAACAAGCGGAAAAGTCCACAGCTAAGCTGAATGCGGGTAACAAACGGCGATATGATCATAAGGTCAGATATCGGGAACTCCGTCCTGGGGATGCGGTGTTGCTTCGCAATCTCGGGGTCCCGGGAAAACACAAATTGGCTGACCGATGGAGAGATGGAGTGTATGAAATTGAATCCCAGATGCCTGGCCTCCCGGTCTATCGCATCAAAGACACCGATGGCCGGGTAAAGGTATGGCACCGTAATCATCTCCTTCCCATCCCACAAGTGGAAGATGAAGAGACAGAGATACTGGCCACACCGCTCAACGGTGAGCCCGATGTATCAGGGTTGGGTCAAGAGACTGTCGATAACGAGACCCACCCTGAAACTTTGCAAGATCCTATGGAAGGACCCTCTCAAAGGGACTTCCCCCAAATGGGGGCATCTCCCGGAGGAGCTATGGGTAAAGGGCCCCGTAGGCCAACGCCTACTAAGGTGGCACCCACAGGCCAGCCTTTGGACCCACAGAGACGAGCTTTGTGCCTACAGAGACAATTCTCCCCTCAAGGGAAGAGGCCGAGCCTCAGGACTATATGTACTACTCCCCTGAGGGAGTCGCAGAAGAACAACTCCGATGGAGCCAACACATCCGGTACCCTCCAACTCGGGTCACCTACGATCAAATGGGGGCACCCCATTATGAGGCTCAGCAGTGTTCTCGGAGCAAGATCCAATCTGTGATTGTGATGCTCACAGAATTGTGCAATATTGTTTAGAGTTGGGCATGTGCTAAGTTATATGATCTGATGCATTTTTATTATATAATTTCTGCATGGGTTAGTTCAAGCGGGGACGTTGATGGTTTCACCAGGGGGAGAATGTAGCCAGGGTCCCCCCTTGCGCACTCACCCCCTCCTTCTGGTATGCGAGCAAGCGTTGTTAGTTGTTAGAGTGAGTTCCTGTTGCTGTGCTGCCTCTGTCAGTAAGAGGCACCTGGAGGTCTGCAACATTGTTGCGGTAGTCAGAGGGAGAGCTGTGAGTCTGGCAGCACAAAGCAGACAGAAAAAAGCAGTTGGTGACTGGAGCTGCTAGGGGAAGGAGGTAGGGTGCAGGGGTCTGTGACTCTCTGCACTAGGCCAGCAAGTCCCCTAACCCCCAGATAGCCCTGAGTCATCCCAGCTGAGTATTGTAAGGACAGGCCCTAGGTTAGGGACCCTGCCCCATTATATATTTGCTAGGAGTGTATCACGGACATTGCTCGGATTGTTACGAGGGAGCTGGACTATCCCCACGGAGGCACAGCTAGTGTGACTGTGACCTGCTGGCAGCAGACAGACCCTAACTAAGGTAGAGACGGTGCGGAGCTGTATGGTGATATTATCCGCGCTGGAATTCACCCCACGCGTAGGAGGATATCCCGGCAGATCCAACCCCAGTGATAGCGGTACCCGTGGCTGGAGCCCGGGCAGGTAACCCACAACTCACGTGCACCAACAAGGCCTATCACCAGACATAGTGGCTGCGCAGTCACACACACACACATTGGTATATGACCTGGGAGTGCGAGACATTGGGTTGGGGTTGCTGGACACAGGGTGGGAACACTCTTTGGAAGGTTAGCGTCCGCCGTGACGCCTAGAGGTGGTAGCGTCCGCCGTGACGCCTAGAGGTTAGCGTCCGCCGTGGCGCATAGAGGTTAGCGTCCACCGTGGCGCATAGAGGTTAGCGTCCTGCGTGACGCCATACGTGGCTCCTCTAGAGAGGAGCACCGGTTATGTAATATATTGTGGTTAAATACGTTGTTGCATGTAGTAAAGTCAATAGTTATATAGAAGCTGTCTGTGTGGTCATTGTGTATTGTCCTGCGAGGAACTACTCCCCCTCTGGTGGGAGCCATCGCAGGTGGAGGCGCTGCATCATTGTAAATTAGTATTCGTAGTATATTGCCCCAGGTTCCCTATAGCGGAAGCTCAGCCTTCTGTGAGCCAACAGGTATTGCACCACGCACACCCTTGGTAACATTGCATGTTCCCCGCACTCACACGGTATATACGATTGGGTGGGGTGATATGACCGTTACAGATACATATCCATACTGAGCATTAGAGGTAAAATCAAGGTTCGATTGCTGTAGATAGTAGTCAGGTAGGACAAGGTTACCAGATGGACCTTTCAAGGTATTAACAAATCTACGTAAGTACCAGCACTCACTGTCTAATAGCTAAATGATGAAAACAGTTGTAGTGCAGAATAAACATTTAATAATAAAATGAACCAGAAATAAATCAAATGTGTTTGCAGAAACCAGTATCATAAATGGGCATGTCACAAAGTGAGGGGTGGGGGGGGGGGGGGGGGGAAGGAAAAGGGGAAAAAACATGAAACACAAGGAATATACACAAAAAACGGAGAACGAAAAGTATGCTAGGGGGGCGACGTTTCGAGGGACTACCTCTTCATCTGGCCCATTCCCCCTTGTACAAAAGGACCGAGAGGTACTTCCCTAAGCCTCCCTTCCCCTATACCTGGTCAAATCAGACACCCCTGAAAATAGATAGCAAACATATAGTGTAGGCTAAATACAGCTAAACAGCTAATAGCAGGGCAGCAAGAATACTACGTTGATGCACTCCACACGAGCAGCTGAAGGAGCAGAGCCACTAAGGGTTTGATCACTTCATTTACTTTTCTCATTAACCTTTCACTGACTGTGTGGACTTCTGGTGCTCATTTGCAAGCTGCTTTCTTGCAAGTTGTGTTTAGCTTTTACTGTACCATTAGTGTATTCTTGCTGCCCTGCTATTAACTGTTTAGCTGTATTTAGCCTACACTATATGTTTGCTATCTATTTTCAGGGGTGTCTGATTTGACCAGGTATAGGGGAAGGGAGGCTTAGGGAAGTACCTCTCGGTCCTTTTGGACCAGGGGGAATGGGCCAGATGAAGAGGTAGTCCCTCGAAACGTCGCCCCCCTAGCATATTTTCCGTTCTCCGTTTTTTGCGTATATTCCTTGTGTTTCATGTTTTTTCCCCTTTTCCTTTCCCCCCCCCCACCTCTCACTTTGTGACATGCCCATTTATGATACTTATTTCTGCAAACACGTTTGATTTATTTCTGGTTCATTTTATTATTAAATGTTTATTTTGCATTACAACTGTTTTCATCATTTAGCTATTAGACAGTGAATGCTGGTACTTACGTAGATTTGTTAGTACTACTGCACCGACACACTTTATTCGAGCAAATACCCAGTATGTACCTGGCAGATACCTGGAATGCGCTGCTCCTCACCTCTGACAAGCCCCGTTGCATTTGCCTTCCCAGCCTGGGTTCATGCCTGGCTGACGGGCGGCTGATCTGTTAAATGATAATGATTAGGATTTAATAGGCTGCAATGCTTCGCGTGTCTACCAGATGGCATAAATTCATGAATTGTAATGCAGTATATATATATATACTGTGCAGTATTGCAGCCAGCGGGAGTAAAATGCTTCAATCCCTGCCTGGAAAATAACCCAATGCACTCGGGCAAAAAACAGTCACAAACCTCAATACACCCGGGTATACCCGAATTCGTGGGACTAGCCGAGCTCGAATAAAGTGTGTCGCCAGTGTATACAGGGGAATAAGGGTCCCCTTTTGTTCCGTGCACCCTGAAATTGCATATATTTAACACTATCAGAGTGCTGTCTATCGTCCCCTTTGACCTTTCAAGGTATAATCAGGTTGGGGCTGCTGTTCACAAAGATTTTCAGATGGTGTTCCTTTGCGAGATTAGGAAGTTTGATTCAATCTGTTGGTCCCGTTTCTTCTCCTTCTTTTTCTGAAGTTGCCATGATCAAACTTATTTGAAAAAATTGGTTGCAATACCCAAAAACCTCCTCTGACACACGGATTGGGGGGGATGCAAATGAAGCAATCATTGATTGACAAAGTAAAGCGCATATTTCCATTTACTAGAGTCAGCTGAATCCCTGAAGTATTCATAATTGGCAATGAGATAGCCATACTGTATATTTCTGATACAGTGGCTTTCTTATCTACTGCATCATTAATTGCTGAATAAATGAGAAACATTATACTACAATCTGGTTTCTCTACTGCAATCTGGTTTCCCTGCTGCAATCTGGTTTCCGTACTGCAATTGACATTGCACTCTTTCTCAGCTCATGAAAACATCAGGAGTGAGTGACCACAAAGTATAACTATAAGTTTGCAACAAAATATTAACACAATCAAATTTGATAACGTCTTGAATGGTCAAGGCCATAAAACAATGAGTAATTGTAATGAATTGCAGTACAGTATATTGCTGGATCAGTCTTGCACCTGCTTGAGACTTACAGCACTCTACATAGACTAACTAATTTAACACATTCACTGTGCCATCTGGCGGGCAGGCACTGAATTTCAAACACACAAATCTGAAATCTGTCTGGCATATCCTGTTTAATTCAGGTGTGAATAACATCACTAATAGCAAGCTGTGAAAAACAAAGCACTAATCCAGTGAATAGCAACATGAAGAGCTGTCTCCATTTGTCTACAACTAAATGGGATGTATATTGATTACATCTCCAAAACAAAATTATTGATGTTCGGACTTTAGTTAAGGAAAATTGAACATACAGGCAGGCTATTTCTTACTACATGTAGTAAGACTTACTCTTTTCAGTGCTATTAAAGTCCCATTCCCAAAGTCCCAGTTTATAGCTGATACACAGATAGGTCATAACTTAGGCATTGTCCCCGGCTTATAGTACTGATAATCTGCAGCGGAACTAGGGTTTTGACGGTAGCTAGCCGAGCTTCACCTTTTTTTTAAGGCTGTCTACCCCCACCGCCACACCCCCCATAATGTAGAGACACATATTCAGGCATCAACTTTATCCAGGGGGATGGAAAAGACCAGAGACTGCTTATTACTTTTACAGCTGCTGGGAAGGAGTTGGGAACGGGGATGGAGCAGCTGCACCACTCCTCCACAAGGTTAGCCTTAGCTTATGACAGATCAAGTGAAGGATTAATTCTGCGGGGGTCCCATTCAGAAGCATGGACCCTAGCAGCATTAATCCTCCTGGGCCACAAGCATCAAATAGTCCAAACTATGCTTACCTTTTCCCCTTCCTCCCTGGCGAAGCGTTTTTGTGAACTCTAAACAGCCATCACCTGGCTTTTCTACCAGATCCCTGGTCTGACTTCGAAATGGAATGTATCCTGCAGTATTATTGATTTCTTCAATGGCACATGGATGTGGATGAATGGTAGATATAGGCATGCATTTTTTTAAATCTTTTCTGTACTGTTATCTTTAAAATATTTTGGATGAATAAAATGTTGAATTTTTGAGGAAACTGGTGCACCCAGCCTCTATTCTCTTTTTCAATATAGTTTGGACTATTTGATGGTGGATGCACAATAGTTTTGGACTAACCTACATACATGGATATGAACGCTTTATAAATCTAATTTTGCATAACTTTGGTGCCACCAAATTAATTGCTGTTTGTTAGCCTCAGGCTGAATGGATGCAAAGGCCTACTTCTGGCTCTAACCTAGCTTATTTTTAGCTGGGGTTAACTTGAACTATATCCTCAAACCTACAGTAACTACACGAGCTACGCTTAGTGTAGATTTTCCCGAAGACTAACTTTATATTTATCCCTAATCTGAGGTCTGCCTTATGACTGTGCATTCTGTACTGCCAGCAATCCCCTACTGGGTAAGGTCATGGCCTTATTATACGAACAATTCAATTACACTAGATACAATCTTTCAACAGAACCTTCTCGGGTTAGTTTTCCAATTAGTTTTCTCCCCTTATGATATACTACTTTAATCTATTATCAATCTCCCCCTCCACCTCCCCCTCCCCTCCCCCTTATAACTTTTGTTATAATACAATTGTTTTTGGACTAATTTATGCAGTGTGCTGTCTCAATTTGCTGGACTTTGGACTGGTAATTATGTCATTCATTCATATATATATATATTTATTTATATATATATATAAAGAGCAATTGATAATAGATTAAATTATATCATATGGGGGAAAAACTAATTTTTTACATGACCTTGTTTGGACTATATCACCACAATCTATGATTGGTACTTGTTGTATAATGTATCTTCTTGCCATCTGAATAAATCCATATATATTTATATGAACAATATGCAGATTAAAATAAAACAAAGTTCTATAAGACATACAGTAGTTAATAATATGTTAAATTATAGTAATTTTCTTGACAAGTAAAACATTTTGGTGGGGTTTATTCAGGTTCATTTAATTTATCTGATTTAGTGACTGAAGTAGTAGGCGGTGGAACAATACATTTAGAATTTAGCGAATTGAATCTCCTGAGTGATGCTATAAAAATCTAAGTGAGTATAATTTGCCAAAAAGCAGGAAAGAGACATCAATGTACAAAATCAAGAATTGGATCAGAACCTCTGTATAACAGTCCATGCAGTCCTATGCTGTAGAAGTCACTGGAGCTCTGGATCAAAGATATGAGCTTGCGGGGAAGACTCCCAACATCGCGGCCCTGCCCTGTAAAGTAGTGCGGCAGGTAGGTATATGTAAACCTGCAGCTCTAGATCCAAGCCAGTAATCACAGTGTTAAAGTGTCCATAATCCCCTGAATGGGTCAGATAGTGTACTCACTGAGACATGTTGCTTTGTTCTGCTGGTCTTACGATCCTGGCGTGCGTCCCGCTGGTAAGCCGTATTGAAAAACGTGGAACAATACATGCAGCTTATATTAAATTTCAAGAAAGTGTTTGTACAGATGTATTAACACTTACTCCTCCCAGCACCTCGGATGGACAAGCAAAAGTCAGTGGCGCTGGGGAAAGTGTCTACCGTGATTGCACTACAGGGGGTCAATGCTTCTAAATGGGAACCCCTTTAGCCTTAATCATTTCTTGCCACCGTCAAGGCAGCAAAGACGTTAGTCTTGCTATATATGTACACTGTTGCATATTAAACACTACTAAAGAAGTTACGTGGCGGTAGAGTAGATTCCAGGCCACTCTATAATGTCCATAGATACTGTAGATAATGACCGTTATCTATAGTTGACCAAAAAAGTTTAGTAAATCCCTTTTACTAAAAAATTGGTTAATTTCTCCAAATTTGGCAAAGATACATACTGTACTTTAAAAAATGTTTTTGTTAAAAAAGAGCTAGAGTATTGTGCACTCACCATTGTCAATTGCTGGAATAAAGGGGTACTGCAGTTCCAAGATATTTTTCTGTAGAATAAAGTGGCGACCAACTTTATTCGAAGTTGGCTAGTTCCGCGAATTTCGGCATATCCTGGTGATGTGCGGTTTTGTATCGTTTTCTCCCGGGGTATATAGCGTTATATCGCACCCGTGATTTAAGCATTTTATTCCCGCTGGCTGTAATACTGCAATGCCGTGTAAAAACGCATGGGGGCGTTTGCGAGCTGTTGTCTCTTGAAGCCGAGAAATTCATGAATTGTAATGCAGTATATACTATATATACACTGGCGACACACTTTATTCGAGCTCGGCTAGTCCCACGAATTCGGGTATACCCGGGTGTATTGAGGTTTGTGACTGTTTTCTGCCCGAGTGCATTGAGTTATTTTCCGGCAGGGATTGAAGCATTTTATTCCCGCTGGCTGCAATACTGCACCGTACATATATATATACTGCATTACAATTCATGAATTTATGCCATCTGGTAGACACGCGAAGCATTGCAGCCTATTAAATCCTAATCATTATCATTTAACAGATCAGCCGCCCATCAGCCAGGCATGAACCCAGGCTGGGAAGGCAAATGCAACGGGGCTTGTCAGAGGTGAGGAGCGGCGCATTCCAGGTATCTGCCAGGTACATACCGGGTATTTGCTCGAATAAAGTGTGTCGGTGCAGTATACAGTATATACTGAATAACAACAACCCCTATAACCCCTAACATACACATACAGTACTGTATATGCACATCAATGATACTATAGGCCGTCCCCTGGCGAGATGTGTTTGCAGCAGAGAGAAAACCGCTGCTCTCTCTGCGCAAACATCGGCACATTAAAAATTATTTAATATACATTTTTATTCATAGTGTAGATGTGCAGGGGGTCTCCGGAGCTGAACCGCGTTGGTTTCAGGTCCGGGGACCCCTGCTCCCCGAGATACAGCCCCCTTTATGAGGTGCCGGTATCCCTCAGCATTTAAAGGTCCCGATCCCGTGACCGCGGCCTGTAAACCAAACAGAGGGATAAATACATGAAGATACATAAATATATATATACACACACAGTATATACACACACATAATGAACCAATATACAAATAAATGTAGAAGGGTTATCAAAACATACTGTCCTACAAATAACACTTCTCCATACAGACACACTACATTACAATGAATTTCCTTTAATAATCCTAACTGATCTTACAATCTAAATCATCAAATGACAAAGAAAAACCTCACCTTCCAATCCATACATAGCATTTACATTGTATAAATGATGCATAAAATCTATGCACCATATACATTCTGCAAATGAATGTGAACAATATCATTGCAAGCAAAATACAGATAACTCCAAACAAGTCAAATATTTTAACAAATCAAGTAAACAAAAATCAATATATACTGTAAGTACCAACCAGAAAACACAATTTAAAACCAAAGCTAACCCTTACAATACCAAGGATTACATCTAATTGTAAAAAACATTATACATTATACACACATTGAAGCATTGCAATAAACAACATACAGTACAGTACATCCCCTGTATCTCCCTGCCTTGAGTGTAATCTGTGTAAAGCCCCCTCCCCCCTAATGTTTCTGTTAAATCTCTCTGCTTTCAGTGTAATCTGTTTCAAGCCCCCTCCCCCCTAATGTTTCTGTTAAATCTCTCTGCCTTCAGTGTAATCTGTTTAAAGCTCCCTCCCCCCTAATGTTTCTGTTAAATCTCTCTGCCTGTGTTGCTGTGAGTGCAGTGTATGTAAATGTGGGGAGGTGGAGTGGGTTATAACCCCACCTCCTTGACTGTGATCTGTATAAAGCCCCCTCCCCCTAATGTTTCTGTTAAATCTCCCTGCCTGTATTGCTGTGAGTGCAGTGTATGTATATGTGGGGAGGGGGGGACCCGATGTGCATACTGTGAGGTCTAACCACCCTCACCCCCTACCCACATACCGTTACCCCCCCCCCCATCCTGGCCATGGCCCCTCCGCTTCTGCAAAACAGACAAAAATTAAAACATCCAAAGTAATGTGACGTCATTGAAAAAGGATGTGACGTACTACAGCCAATCAGAGTAGGGATGGAGTTTCCACGCTCTGATTGGCTCTAGTACCATGTGACAAGCTTTCAATGACGTCACATCCTTTTTCCCCCCAAGCCTCTGTCACATGGTATACTAGAGCCAATCAGAGTAGGGATGGAGTTCCCACGCTCTGATTGGCTACCATACCATGTGAGGGCGGCCATGTGTCTTTTCATGACATCATCTTAAAGGCAATTGAAGCAAAGCCATTCTGATTGGCTGTGCTTTCATTGCCTTTAAGTGACGTCATCATTTTTTTTTTATCGGCCAAAACACATGGTTTTCACGGCCCAATCAGGACCGTGGGAACCATATGCCGAACATGTGACGTCTTAGGCCTTTAAAAGCCTATGTCGTCTCATTTTGAAGCCAGACGCCGCGGAGGAAGGACCTCCGGGGAAGAAAGAAGACCAGGGCGTGGCCACAGATGGAAAGAAGACCCCGCCCCGCCCGGAAGAAGATAGAAGAAAGAATACAGATGAAGATAAAGATGGATTACAAGTAGAAGACCCGTGGATTGATTTGGATTTTTAGTTTAATGTTTATTATTTTATGGTTTTTTATTTTATGGGTTCCTGTTCGTGGATTGGTTCGTGAGTAAGCTGCGCAACGGGAGTCGGTGGGGGCAAGTAATGGTAAGTGAACTAAAGAAATGTATTTTATTTAACTTGTTAATTTTTTTAAAAGCTTTTTTAACATGTGTATTTTTTTTTTTTTGTGGTATATCATTTCTTGCCACTGTAAGTATGTATGTATATATGTCTAGAGAGATATATACATACAGGGCAAGAAATGATGTTGTTTTAAAAGCTTGATTTGATGTTTTTTTAAATAATTTGTCTATGCTGCTATGCTTTATTGTGAGTTTAAAGTATTTTAAAATTAGATAGATGTAATTGTTGATATTGTATTGTGTGTTTGAGGGAGGTCAGGGCTAGCCTTGGTTTCAAAGTTTGTATATTTTTTAACATGCTGAATTGTTCTGCTCGAGGCGTGAATTAGTTAATTGTTTCATTGTTCGGGATGGACTGTCAATTGTTCAGGGATATAAATAATGATTGCTAATTGATTTCTGTTTACTTGATTGGTTAAAATAGTTGACTTGTTTGGAAGTGTTTGTATTTAGCTTGCAATGATATTGTTAACATTCATTTGCAGAATGTATATGGTGCATAGATTTTATGCATCATTTATACAATGTAAATGCTATGTATGGATTGGAAGGTGAGGTTTTTCTTTGCCATTTGATGATTTAGATTGTAAGATCAGTTAGGATTATTAAAGGAAATTCATTGTAATGTAGTGTGTCTGTATGGAGAAGTGTTATTTGTACGACAGTATGGTTTTGATAACCCTTCTACATTTATTTGTATATTGGTTCATCATGTGTGTGTATATACTGTATATATATCTCTCTCTCACTCTCTCTCTGTATATATATATATATATATATATATATATATATATATATATATATATATACTGTATATATAGTTGCATGATGAAGCCACTGTACAAATTCATGGGTGAAGGGTGGGTATCGGGCCAGTGTGGCTTAACCCCTTAATTACCTTTGCGGTTATTATCCGATAAGGTGTTTAAGGGGTTAATTGATATCTGAATGTAATTGCAATTTATTGGCTTTGTTTTGGCAATGTATTTTGTGGACAAGACAAGGATGTTGCTGGCGATGGACACTTCGTATTGATGAGGTCATATACTGTATATATATGTATAGGGATTGTTATTATATATATATACTGTATATATATATATATATATATATATATATATATATATATATATATATATATATATATATACTGTATATATATACATATATATTTATTTATCTTCATGTATTTATTTAGATTTATTTATTAATTGTGGGGCTGTTGTGCGTGATTTTTTTTTATTGTGGATAGCGGGGGTGGTTGAAGGGGGTGTTTGGCCCTTGGTGTGAGTTTAGGACTTGCGGGGGGGTTGCGGGTGTACTTAACCCCAGTTAATACCGCTACGGTCGTGAAGGGGTTAAGTGCACCCGCTACCCCCCCGCAAGCCCTAAACAACTACCGATGGGGATAATACCCCCTTCACCCACCTCCACTACCCACAATAAAAAAAATTCACACACAGCAGCAGCACAATTAATAAATAAATCTAAATAAATAAATGAATATAAATAAATACATTTAAAATACATTTTTATTCATAGTGTAGATGTGCAGAGGGTCTCCGGAGCTGAACCGCTTTAGTTTTAGGTCTGAGGACTCCCTGCTCCCCGAGATACAGGCCCCTTTAGGGGGTGCCGGTATCCCTCTGCTTAGTTTACAGGCCGCGGTCACGTGATCGGGACCTTTAAATGCTGAGGGATACCGGCACCTCATAAAGGGGGCTGTATCTCGGGGAGCAGGGGGTCCCCAGACCTGAAACAAACGCGGTTCAGCTCCGGAGACCCCCTGCACATCTACAGTATGAATAAAAATGTATTTTAAATGTATTTATTTATATTCATTTATTTATTTATTTATTTATTTATTTAGATTTATTTATTTATTTTTTGGGCGGCTGCTGTGTGTGAGTTTTTTTTATTGTGGGTAGCGGGAGTGGGTGAAGGGGGTATTAGCCGCAACGATGGTTGTTTAGGGCTTGCGGGGGGGTAGCGGGAGGGGTTAACCCCTTCATGACCGTAGCGGTATTAACTGCTACGGCCGTGAAGGGGTTAAGTGCACCCGCAAACTCCCCGCAAGTCCTAAACTCACACCAAAGGCCAAATACCCCCTTCACCCACCCCCTCTACCCACAATAAAGCAGGCACAGTGGGTTAACCCCTTCATTGCCTTAGCGGCTATCAGCTATGGTAATGAAGCAGCATTTCTGTATTTTAATAATATTGTGCAGGAGCAGGGGGTCCCCTTAGCATTAATTTCTGGCTCAGGGAACCCCCTGCTCACAGTACAATATTATTAAAATACAGAAATGCTGCTTCGTTACCATAGCACATAGCCGCTAATGTAAGGAACGAGTGTTTATTTATATATGTGATTTATTTATACTGTACATGTGCAGAGGGTCTCCGGAGCAGAAACGTTTTAGTTTTAAGTCCGGGGACCCCCTGCTCCCCGAGATACCGGCCCCTTTAGGGGGTGCCGGTATCTCTCTGCTTTGTTTACATGTCGCGGTCACATGATCAGGACCTTTAAATGCAGAGGGATACCGGCACCTCATAAAGGGGGCTGTATCTCGGGGAGCAGGGGGTCCCCGGACCTGAAACCAACGCGGTTCAGCTCCAGAGACCCCCTGCACATCTACACTATGAATAAAAATGTATTTTAAATACTTTTTAATGTGCCGATGTTTGCGCAGAGAGAGCAGCGGTACTCTCTCTGCTGCAAACACATCTCGCCCCCGCCGGCCTACAGTATCATTGATGTGCATATACAGTACTGTACACTGGTGACACACTTTATTCGAGCTCGGCTAGTCCCACGAATTCGGGTATACCCAGGTGTATTGAGGTTTGTGACTGTTTTCTGCCCGAGTGCATTGAGATATTTTTCAGGTAGGGATTGAAGCATTTTATTCCCGCTGGCTGCAATACTGCACAGTATATATATATATATATATATATATATATATATATATATATATATATACTGCATTACAATTCATGAATTTATGCCATCTGGCGGACACGCGAAGCATTGCAGCCTAGTAAATCCTGAACCATTATTAATTAACACATCAACCGTGCGTCAGCCGGGCATGCGCCAGGCTGGGAAGGCAAAAGGAGCCCGGCATGCTCCGGGTGAACAGTGTGGCATTCCAGGAACATGCCAGGTACAAGCCGGTGATTACTTTGAATAAAAGCTGCCGGAGCAGTATCACAGAGACGGTATACAAAAAAACAAAAGAGGAGCCCCAGGACTCAAAATGAAAAGCAAATTTGAAGAACTCACACACTGTCTACAGCAACAATACTTTTAATGTGATATTATTCAATACAGGGAAGTATGGCTATTTTCCCCCACAAAGCGTATCGGGACCATCTTATCAGGAGGAAGTACTGTGTGTGCACAAGTGTTTGTAAAAACCTAACTTTTAAAGTACATACAGTTACATTGTTAAATAGTAGATAAGGTTGAAAAAAACGTACGTCCATCAAGTCCAACCTATGCCAAATTTAGACAACAGATACTTTATCCTATATCTATAATTATTGATCCAGAGGAAGGCAAACAAAAAAAACCATTAAGGGGACAATAAATTCCTTCCTGACTCCAAGAATTGGCAATCGGGTGAATCCCTGGATCAACAAGTGTTTAGCACATTTAATTATCCCAATTATTATCCAGAAACACTTTTACAAACCAGTGAATGTCAATGAAATGTAGAATTGGTGTATATCTCTGTACTTAAAAAGAAGCTGATACAGCCAACAGCTCTACATTTGTACTTTTCTAGGAATGCTATAAGGGGAAGACTAACTAAATGAGTCACACTTGATGACAATAAACTCATGTGGTGTGATTTGAGTATATTCTTTATTGTTGTAATCAAGATGGAATAATATTACTGAAATACATTTATTGCGTGGACTATAGTCCTACCTAACTGTAATAAATGGGCTATAAGACGTCTAGGCTGAAAGGTGTCTTCTGCCTGAACGGTGTCTTCCGACTGAAAGGTGTCTTCCGACTGAAAGGTGTCTTATGGAGTATCCCTGCTTATTAAAGGAGATCTGTCTTTCACTTGGTCTCTCTCTTCTCTGCATGTCTCTCCCCATGTCAAGGCTACACATGATCACAATAATGCCAACATATGCAGTCTCAATGTGGTACCTACAAAAAAAAAAAAACTGATTTTAAGTGCGCAAAGAAACCCTCTATTGCAATAAGGGAATATAACCCATATACACCTAAGTGATATAAATATAACACAGCCTTGGAAGGTATAAGGTCTGCAGCTGTGGATATAGGAGTGAGGAGTCACTCCTAGAACTGAAACAAAAGAAAACAAGCGCAGACGCAAATGGTGAAGTAAGTTCAAATCAATTAATATATATTAAAAGGTATGATATCTGCGTACATCAGTGAAGACAAAAGTAGGCATATCGTGCACTTAGGTTAACATGTTACCCGGCACCACCAGACGCACAGGAACCGTAGAACCGCAGCAACCGCCGTGTCACCAAGATGGGTGAGGTAACGCTGATCGTCCGTCGATTTAGGCCGTCACTGGCTGGCTTAGTCTGGCTCTACGAAGTCTGCAAGAGCGTCTTTGCACCGTGCCCACTGGAACCGCCGTCAGGCTCGTCTCTCCGGAAAGTCCACGTAGTTTTGCAGCCAATTCGCGACTTGCCGTAAGGCAACCCTTGCCGCAAATTGGATTGATGACGTCACAGGAAAGTTCGGAGCAAGTCTCTCTACACCTCAGCAAGGGTATATGGCAGAGATATAACCGTAGGGGCTAGATACTAAATAAATCCCTGATGAAGTAGCTTATGCTATGAAACGTGCGTTGGATATATTTAGTATCTAGCCCCTATTGTTATATCTCTGCCATATACCCTTGCTGAGGTGTAGAGAGACTTGCTCCGAACTTTCCTGTGACATCATCAATCCACTTTGCGGTAAGAATTGCCTTACGGCAAGTCGCGAATTGGCCGCAAAACATTTCAACAGCACCAGCATTTGTACCACCACCCATGAATTGGAGTCCTCATTCTCAAGAAATAAATGAATAGGGACACAGAAAACTATTTGATCAAATAGATTGATTAAAAGAATAAACTTACATCAACTAATGTTGATGCTTTGCTGTGGAATGCACTGTATTTTGGTTGTTCCTATATAGATGTGTCCAGATTTACCGTTTTCGGAGCCACGGACCAACATGCTAAAGTCCTTGGCCTGTCCGCAGCCCTGACAAACAGTGAGTTTTGAAACCCTGAACGATTAACACTGCAGACTTCCGTGCTTCTGAATGGGATCCCCCAGAGTTAATCCTATGCTTGATGGACCATCTGCTTGGAGAGAAAACCAATACTTATCTTTTAGATGAGCTGCTCATCCATCTCCCCGTCTGCAGTCATTTTGTCTCCCTGTCTGGAGCCGTGTTCCCGCAGCGCTGAAGGTAAAATGCAGGTTTGTATAGTATTTCCTTCCCCCTGATATATAGATACCCAAATATGAGGATCTTCATCATAGAGGAGGAGGCTTATGACCATATTCGGTCATCTATTGCAGCAGTGCGCAAACTGGGGGAGCGAGATTAACTGCGGGGGGTGCAGGGTTTACAGAGGCCCCGCGCGCTTCCTGAAGGCACTTAAATTAAGTGCCGGGGAAGCGGCTAAGGCCTCTGTAAACCTTACTTACCATGGTTCAGCCGGCATCTGGAGAAGCGTCGCCAGGGCAATGCGGCGTCAAATGACGCCGCTTTGTCATGCAACATCACATTGCTATGGCAACGTGACATCATGACGCCCAGATGCTGGGTACCACGGTAAGGAGGAGGGATGGAGGGGGGTGTGCGGAGAGCAGGACAGCCAGCATGGGGGTGCAGGGGAAAAAGATTGCTCTCCCCTGATCTACTGTACATCATCTAGGGGGCTGGATTAACGCGGTAGGGTTCCTGTAGACGGACGTTCACAGGGGTACACAATTGGAGACTTTTATAAGGTGAAATTATAATAAGGCTTTATTGTGCCTTTTCCTTTTCATCAGGAAATCCATCCAAACACAGGGGGGGGGGGGAACAAAGCTTCTATTCACTTGGGAGTATTTCTAGTGAAACACTATGCAATTAATTCACATCTCCCTTAGTCAAGCATTTCTCATAGCCCCAAACACATAGCATGCAATAAGCAGATATAAGAAGTCTCTTAAGAATGAAAGTCTTATCTGTTTCTTGGAGGGAAAATCTTCTCAGTTCCTGGTTCAGCTCCCTTCCCTCAGGGTGTGTCAGCTTCAGGTTTGGTAGTTTTCCCTGTGTCTTGAAATCAGCTCTGCTGTGTCTTCTGGCAGAGCTCAAGACATGGTCAGCTCCAGAGATCTGTGTTCTCTTGGTCAGTCTCTCCTGGGAGACTCAAGAACCACTGCTCTGTCTCCAAAGGTCAGCTCACAAGTGAGGTAAGGAGTCACTTCCTGTCTCAACAGACAGGCTTTTGTAAGCAATCTAAATCAGGCAGGTGGTGTTTATTAATTGACTACCAGCAGTTAACCAACACACTGCTAGATTAAAGGCACATTACTTGAACAGGGATTACTCCCCTGTTACAGTTCCATTCCGAAGTTAATCCTCCAGGGCAGTTTACTGTTTTCAGAGCCATGATTGCATGTGGCGGCAGTGCTGTCCGATATCCGCAAGCGATCGTGGAATCCAAAATAGTAAGTGTGGACATATCTGTACCTACAGTAGATTACTTGCTGAAGACATACTGTAGGACACATTATTCCATCTAAATCTTGGCAATCTTTAATTGTGCATGGCGATGTTGAAAAACATTGAAAAAGATGAACTACTGTAATATTGGCTTCTTGACAAAAATTCGTTTCTACTTTCACTATACCCCATACAAACTACAAAAATATATTTTTCTTCTATCACTGTACCACATATAACCTATAAAATGTTCATAATGAATTCTCTGACAAATGATAATACCAGCATAAAAACGTTTTTATTCATTCATACCAAAAACAGGAACATACTACAATCTCCTATGCCTGTTATGTATAACATGAGATATTTATTTTACATAGTAGATGAGGTTGAAAAAAGACATACAGATGGAGCACGATTTATGTGTAATTGGATACAAATAGTGTTTACATCATCTGGAGCCTCACCATGCACCTTGCCACACTGAGCTGCAGGGAGCTGTAGTGAGCTGCTACTGAGCCACTTGAACTTAATTTGTGATCAGAAGAAATTATTATTTGTGTGGTTGCCATTCAGTGCATGTCCAGCTGGTATCACACTGAATTTCTTTGCCTGCAATACTCGGAATGCTACAGTGCATGTCGGAAGCAGATGTCTACATTGTAGATAAAAAGTAGATAAATGTATACAGATGTTCTCGTCTATTGACCTTGTAGAGTACATATCTGCAGTACTGTTACAGTCTAACATTTTATTAAAAAAACCTATACATTCAAAAGACTGGCTTGCAGTTATGTTTATATGATATATTGCGCCATTCAAGTCAGAACCCTTAAGGGAGCAACTCTATCTGAGATCTATGACTATATCGTTGACAAGTACGAATACTACAAAAAATCACCAAACGGAGAAGGGTGGAGGAATTCTAGAAGATACAATTTAAGCTCGAATGATTGCTTTAAGAGAACACCTCCACGTCCCGGCAAAAAGGGAGATTGCTAGGTGCTGAACCCATCTTGAATTAGTATGTTTGATCATGGCAACTTTCGAAGGAGAATGATAATGATCGGGACAAAGAGATTGAATAATAGACCTTCCTGAGCCGGTTCCTCCAATCTGCCTCCATCCGGTTATCAGCTCCAATATGGGTGCCTGCCTCAATTCCATTACCATTACAGACCAACCAACAACGAAAACAAGATGAACCTACATCCCAACTACCTGCTCCAGTCTGAGTACCTGCCCGAACCCGAGTACCTGCCCAAACCTGAGTACCTGTCTCCATCTGGCTACTTGTTGGATCCCTGCTGATAATGATCTTGGGACAGGTTGCCAGAGAGAGCCCTATAATCAGGTTGAGGCTGGTACTCAGGTTGGAGAAGGGTGTAGGTTCACCTGGTTTTCAGTGTCGGTTGTAACATACTGGTAGTAGTATTGGTATTGAGGCAAGCGCAGGCTAAAGCTGGTAGTACGTGAAAGTGGGTGGTGGCACATTGGAGGCACCGACTTGTGAAATACGATTATTTAATGTGCAGGTCCCGATCTTTCTCCTTTTGAAGTCGCCGTGATCAAACATTCCCGCAAAAGTTAGGTGTAGTGACCCGAAACAGGGATGTGGTGTTCTAATAAAGCAATAATTCAAAGTCAGAGTGTATCTTATAGAATTCTTCTATCTGCGCTGGTTTGGTGATTTTTTAAAAAGTATTCGTACTTGTCAATGACTTAGGGGGCAATGCACTAAGCAGTGATAAGTCGTTTTAAGAGCGCAAAGTGCTCTTAGAACGTGAAGTTCCGCCGAGCGCTATTCACTAAGCCGCGCAAACAGGCACTTTGCGTCTAAAACAGACTTTTTCGTGAAATTTTTTCAAAGTCCAACTTTGCTCGTACGATCAGCTGTTTGCGCTGAATCCTGCCCTTCTGCGGGATTCACTAAGCAACGCAAACTGATCGTACGTGAAAGTTACGCTGAATAAAGCTCACCAGCTGGTGATAAAAAAGCAGGACTTAGAAAAATTCTTTGTTTACCTTTTTGCATGTGCAACACCAATACAACAGGCCAGCGGATGTCCCCGGCTGACACCGCGGGGGTCTGGGTGTCCCCGGCTCACCAAGCGGGGGTCCCCGCGGGAGTCCCGGGGTACCTGCGGGCCTTCGGTAACAATGCTGCGCCTCCAAAAATAATAAACAATATTAATAACTAAATACACCCCCCTAACACATACTATACAGTAATGGGCAAAATTACTATTATCCACATATGGATAATAATGCATTTGCCCATTGTAAATACATATAACTTTCAATAAATACAGTAAAAACATATTACACTTACCTTTTACAGGCACCCACGATGAAGGCCGTCTTCATCCTCATCTTCATCCTGCCCATGCCCTTCCGATGCTGCAAGACATACACAAGAATAAAAACATCCAATGTAATGTCCCCTAACCCCTTAATCACCATAGCGGTTATTAACCGCTACAGGCATTAAAGGGTTAACCCACCTTCACCCACCACTCGGGAGGCCTACATACCCTCCCCCACTAACCCCCCACCCCGTGAGGCCTAACCACCCTCTCCCACTACCCAGCTGGGAGGCATACCCACATACCCTTGGGGCCAATACCCCATTCCCCCCACCCCCAGTACCCACAATAAAAACAATACACTGCCATAAAATAAACATAATTATATTTATTAAATACATAACCCACCTCCTGTGCCCCCCCATAAATACATGATTTATTCTTTTACATACAGGGTTCATACCCCAGGCCCACGTGAGTCCCCGGTGGGCCTGACGGTTCACCTCACAGACCCAAGGTTACCAGCAACTTGTTTCATACAGGTTCTGGAGGCCTGTTGGTGGGTCCCGCCAGGCGCTATGGCCCACCAGGTGGTCTCCGCGGGTCACCATGGGCCACAATTGGGTCCCCACGGTAGGCCCGCGGATGTCTGTGGGCCCCAGGTCAGACCCACAGGTGTCTAAGGGGCCTCGGGTTGTTCCCCCGGGGGTCTGGGGACCCATGGGTGGGCACTACGGGTCTGCGGTGCCCCCACAGATGTGGGGCCACCAGTTCTTCCCTGCACACTACGGGTCCGCTGTGCCCCCACAGATGTGGGGCCTCCGGTTCTTCCCTGCAGGTGTCCCCCGTGGACCCACCAGCCTGATACCCGTGAGATACCCAAGGATACCTCAGGTGGTCTCCAGAGGTCTCACGCAGAACCAAAAGGAACCAACCCTGAATGTAAAAAAAATAAACCTGACCTATACATTCAATACATTAACCCCCCCCCCCAACACATACAGTACAATAATGTGCAAAATAACTATTATCCAGATAGGGATAACCCATGGGTGGGCACTACGGGTCCGCGGTGCCCCCACAGATGTGGGGCCACCGGTTCTTCCCTGCACACTACGGGTCCGCGGTGCCCCCACAGATGTGGGGCCACCGGTTCTTCCCTGCAAGTGTCCCCCGTGGACCCACCAGCCTGATACCCGTGAGATACCCAAAGATACCTCAGGTGGTCTCCAGAGGTCTCACGCAGAACCAAAAGGAACCAACCCTGAATGTAAAAAAAATAAACCTGACCTATACATTCAATACATTAACCCCCCCCCAACACATACAGTACAATAATGTGCAAAATAACTATTATCCAGATAGGGATAATAGATTATTTGCCCATTATTAAACACATTACCTAGCATAATAAAATAAATAAAGTTCTACTGACCTCATCAATAAGAAGCCCCCATCGCCAGCACAATCCTTGTCCTCCGTTGCCAACAAAATACATAGCCAATACATAGCAATAACATTCAGATATCAATTAACCCCTTAATCACCTTATCGGATAATAACCGCAAAGGTAATTAAGGGGTTAAGCCACCCTGGCCCAATATCCACCCTTCACCCATTCATTTGTACAGTGGCTTCATCATGCATCTATATACATATATATATAAGGGAAAAAAAGGGGGGATTGAAAGTAGCGCCAAAATGACGTGTTGAAGTGATGTGAAAATTAATGAAATATATATATATATATGAAATCTCAAAAAATTAAATAAATAAAAAATAAATGAAAATTAAAATATAAAAATTATATATATATATATATATATAAAAATACTAATGATGTTAAAAAAGGTATAACATATATTGTCTCCTAATGGTGAACTACAATTTAAGACAACACATCAAATACATAGAAATATAAAATACATGCGGAAAGAAAAAATTGTATAAAAGCCAGTCCTATAAATGGAAATCCTTAATTGGAAGAATAGTACTGGTATGAGGGGATCTCTGGCAGCTCTCAGATAGGATGAACCACATCCAGATAATTGGAGAAATTGGAGGAATTCTCCTATTGGAGAAAAAGAAGAGAGAGCGCACACCCCATAGCGTAATACAGTAAATTTATTAGAAAAGGGGGAAAGGGAAGGCGGGGGGTAGACAATTCACTCACAAGGGTAAATTTAAAATCAAGCAGTGTGTGATAATATCACCGCCAACTCTGGTCACTCAGCATCCAGACCCTGCAGTCCAACTCTCACTTGAAGCTGATGGAAGATGTTCTCTGGTGCGGGTGTCGAAGGCTCCTTAAAATCAATAATGCAGTCTTTGAGTTCGGGTACTAACTCCAATATTGTCTGGCCGCGATATGAATCTGCGCTCGATGCGGCCCGTCATGCGCTTGCGTGATGACGTAGTTCCGTTCCCTGATGCGTTTCATCATGTGACTGTGACATTCATTGGCAGAGTGTACATGGGGCATAGATTGAATGCATCATGTATACAATGTAAATGCAAAGTTTTGATTGGCATTTGAGGCTTTTGATTGGCATTTGAGGATTTTGTTTGGAAGATGAGGTTGTATTTTTTAAGGAAATATGATTTTATTGTACTGTGTCTGTATGGATAAGTGGTATTTGTAGTAGAGCATGTTTTTGATAACCCTTCTACATTTATTTGTATATTGGTTCATCATGTATGTATCTCTCTCTCTCTCTCTCTCTCTCTCTCTCTCTGTCTCTCTCTCTGTCTCTGTCTCTGTCTCTCTCTCTCTCTCTCTCTCTCTCTCTCTCTCTCTCTCTCTCTCTCTCTCTCTCTCTCTCTCTCTCTCTCTCTATATATATATATATATATATATATATATATATGTATATATATAGATGCATGATGAAGCCACTGTACAAATGAATGGGTGAAGGGTGAATATTGGGCCAGGGTGGCTTAACCCCTTAATTACCTTTGCGGTTATTATTCGATAAGGTGGTTAAGGGGTTAATTGATATCTGAATGTTATTCCTATGTATTGGCTATGTATTTTATTGGCAACGGAGGACAAGGATTGTGCTGGCGACGGAGGCTTCTTATTGATGAGGTCAGTAGAACTTTATTTATTTTATTATGCTAGTTAATGTGTTTAATATTAGGCAAATAATCTATTAGGCTGCGTGGTCCACGGGGGACACCTGCAGTGAAGAACCGGTGGCCCCACATCTGTGGGGGCACCACAGACCCGTAGTGTGCAGGGAAGAACCGGTGGCCCCACATCTGTGGGGGCAAAGCGGACCTGTAGTGCCCACCCATGGGTCACCAGACCCCCGTGGGAACCACCCGAGGCCCCTCAGACACCTGTGGGTCTGACCTGGGGCCCCCAGACATCCGCAGGCCTACCGTGGGGACCCAATTGTGGCCCACGGTGACCCACGGAGACCACCTAGTGGGCCATTGTGCCTGGCGGGACCCACCAACATGCCTCCAGAACCTGTATGAAACAAGTTGCTGGTAACCTGTAGGTCTGTGAGGTGACCTATCAGGCCCACCGGGGACTCACGTGGGCCTGGGGTATGAACCCTGTATGTAAAAGAATAAATCATGTATTTATGGGGGGGCACAGGGGGTGGGTTATGTATTTAATAAATAGAATGATGTTTATTGTGGGGCAGTGTATTGTTTTTATTGTGGGTACTGGGGGTGGGGGGATTGGGTATTGGCCCCAAGGGTATGTGGGTAGGCCTCCCGGCTGGGTAGTGGGTTAGAGTGGTTAGGCCTCACGGGTTAGTGTGGGAGGGTATGTAGGCCTCCCGAGTGGTGGGTGAGGGTGGGTTAACACCTTAATGCCTGTAGCGGTTAATAACCGCTATGGTGATTAAGGGGTTAGGGGACATTACGTTGGATGTTTTTATTCTTGTGTATGTTTTGCAGCATCGGAGGCGGCATGGGCAGGATGAAGATGAGGATGAAGACGGCCATCATCGTGGGTGCCTGTAAAAGGTAAGTGAAATATATATTGACTGTATTTATTGTAATTTATATGTATTTAAAATGGGCAAATGCATTATTATCCATATGTGGATAATAGTAATTTTGCCCTTTACTGTACTGTATGTGTTAGGGGGCGGGGGGATGTGTGTTTAATATTGCTATGTTTATTGGCGGCAATTGGCCCCAATAAACATGTTATTGTGCATTAACCCCTTCATTGCCTTAGCGGTTAGCCACTAAGGTAATGAAGCTGCTTTAATGTATTTTTATTAATAGTGTGCGGGAGCAGGGGTTCCCCTGAGTTGAACCGCATTGATTTCTGCCTCAGAGACCCCCTTTAACCCGAGTAACAGGCCCCGGTTTGAGGCATCGGAGGCCAGTGTCGCCGCCATCTTTATAGAGCCCACGTCGCGTCTTGGATGCTATAAAGATGGCGGCGACACTGGCACCGGATGCCCCATACCGGGGCCTGTAACTCGAAAAGTAGCGGGTCTCTGAGGCAGAAATCAATGCGGTTCAGCTCAGGGATCCCCTGCTCCCGCATGCCCCATAACGGGGCCTATATCTCCTGAAGTAGGGGGTCCTCGGACCTGAAACCAATGCGGTTCAGCTGCGGAGACCCCCTGCTCATGTACACTATAATTAAAATGTATTTATTTAGTGTACGATCGCCTGTAACAGCCTTGCATGGAGATGGCAAATCTCCATGCAAATGTTACATGCGGCTTTTTTTCTATCAGCTAGCGTACGGGAACTTTAAGTGCGATAGCAGAGGGAAAAAAGCTTTCACGCACGATAAGCCAGTTTTGGCATGTCCGATAGAAAATGGGCTCAGGGCCTTAGTGAATCGCGCCGCCGGCTTCATTTTTTAATCGGACGTGCTAATTTTTTTCAGGCCAGCACGAAAGCTCGGAGCTTAGTGCATAGCCCCCATAGTCATAGATTTCAGTTATATTTGCCTTCTTATCTGTCCCTGCATTAATTGCAGAAAATATCATGTATGCGAAATTGCATTTGGGTCGACTACAAGGAGCTGACGGCATGTTTGTCCCATACAACAGTCAGCAGTCAAGGCAATAATGTACAGTACATTCTGTTTTGTAATAAAATGTGAAATGCCTTAATTTGATAAAGTCGTGAGTGAATAAGGTCATTTAACAATGGATTACTGTCATATAGTATGTATACTTTTTAGCTGCCTTAAAAGACACCTGTTTTCAGACCTTGAGTATAAACTCTGCAGTAGTATTCAGTGTCCCCCATAGGCAAAGACATTCACTTTGCCATCTGCCGGACACGCGCTGAACTGCAACCATACAAATAATAATTCCACCTGACCATGGGCAACTCGACACCGTGGACAACACGCTATCAACTCATCAAATACATGCAAACTGGGGGGAATATGTCACATGAAAAGCCTGAGACATGGCTACGAATTTTCCCTGTCAAGTGGCTCAGAACCGGCAGTTGCATCTGTATGCATTCCATAGACACATTAACAAATGTGCACATTAGTGTACGTTAACACATGTGCATATATTAAATATGCGCATGCGCCGACTGTACTTTAAGCAATTAATTATAGTTTATTAATAGTGTACAGTAAATTATTTCATGATTATTTTACAACATTCAAAATGTCAAATTGACAGCTAGAAGATGTTGATGGAAGTCTGAAATCATTATAATGAATTTTCAATATGGAACCTGCGTTCCAATGCTGGGTCCGTTATAGGTACTACCTTATATTTAGTCCAAAATAAATCCACAACACCATAGGGGGTAATGATTGAAGAATGAAATCACTGATCCTGTGGTATGGTTTCCTTAATGGGGACCTATATTCCCTGAAGGGGCTGGGCAAAGGAAGAAATCCTTTCACAGAACCTCATTGGGATGGACCCTGGAACACTCTTATGCCACAAGTATGTCAAATTGAATAAAGTCTGTTACTCACAATATCTGGAGTCTCCCCATCCAGTTGGTGTGTGAAGCGTGCTGCAACTTGTAGAAGATCCAAGTAAACATTCATGCAGATAAAGGCACACAGCAAGAAGAGAGTGGGTCAAAAACTACTAAAAAATAACCATTATTGGATGTTTACTTGAAACCATTATAATGTTGAACCCATTGCAAATGCTGACTATTTTCTTGCACAGAATAGACAAAGCGATCCACCCTCCCTGACTTTGCTTCTATCAAGCGGAAAAATCTCCCCTGGACTGCAAGACCCTTCTGACTAATTCTCTGCCTTTCACTCGTGTAGAAAAGCTCAGCACTCCCCTCTACGAGTGACACGCATACCCTTAGCGTTCCATACACAGGTGCATGCGAAGACACAAACCGTGCAGCCTGTATTTCAAGCAGTGACTTGCTGTAAAATAAAAATATTTTTATAAAAATTATAATAATTTAATGGTAGTGGGCACGTAGAGAAATACTGTATAATAATGAGAGGTATATACATTATTTACACACTTTTATACTTGGGAAATGTACTGAATAAAGACGTAGCTACCAAAAAAAGCATTGCCCATTGACTCATTATAATCCATGGGTTTTGCTGTTTTTTATATTTTTATAGGTTTTTATTTTAATCATAGTGGGCACATACAGTAGCAATATACTGTATACATTATTATACTTTAATACAATGCAAAATATTGCAAATGCAAAGTTACTCTTTTCATCTGTAATATTGTATGACAGTATTCAGTGTTCACATTAGTGCTGGTGCTGAGGCTGGGGGATTTGGTCACGTTATCAACTGACTGGCTGTTTGCCTACAGTAGAATAGACAAAGTTGTCTTGCCCTCCACCACTTTTCTTCTATCAAGCGGAAAACTCTCCCGGGGCAAAATTCCTGCGGCCCGGAGCCAAAGACCCTTCTGACTAATTCTCTGCCTTTCACGCATGTGTAGAAAAACTCAGCCCAAGGTTCATAGCGATATATTGTATACATTATTACACTTTACTATATACTACTGTACTGTGTGTGGGTGTTTCTCAGAAATAACAAACATTGTAACTAAAAAACATTGCAAACAATGCAAAGTGTCTATACAGTCTGACAGTATTCTGTGTTCACATTAGTGCTGCTGTTCTTTTGCTGTTTGCATAGAATAGGCAAAACTGTACCCCCTGCACCACTTTGCTTCTATCAAGCGGAAAAGTCTCCCCCGGACTACCTAGGACTTCTTCTCACTACAGTATTTCTCTGTCTTTGCCTTAGGCGTTGGGAAAATAAGCCCCACCCTCTACCCGCCCCTCTGAAATTCTCCTTACCTTTGAGTGACACGCATGGCCTTAGCGTTCCATACACACACATGTGCATAGACACAAACCACACAAACCCTGCAGTCTTTATTGCAGCAAGTGACAACGTGTAATATATATATATAATTAAAAAAAACAAACAAAATGTAATCGTAGTGGTTGAACAATTGAATCTCACAGAACCTGTGGAAATGGAGTCCTTGAATATTAAATGTAATGGTTTGGATATCACTGAACTTAGCTCCAGAACTTTTAGGTGCATTCCATCGGGGCCAGGTGCCTTATTTCATTTAATTTTATAATGGCACCTATGCATTTCTTCTTCAGTTAACGAATTGTTTGTTAATATAGAGATTGTGGCTGCCTCTTGTGGCACTATTCGTGCAATTGATTCTTTCTTGATAAATATAGCGGCAAATATTTTTTATAATACTTCTGCTTTTTTCTTATCTTCAATAATTTGCCTGCCCACCTCACTTTGAAAGGGTCCTATGTGTTCTTTACTAATGTTTTTGTTATAAAACTTAAAGAACTTTGTAGGGTTAATCTTACTTTCTATTGAAATATTTTTTTTTCGATTTCAATTTTTGATAATTTGATTGTTCTTTTGCAACTTTTGTTACGTTCCTTATGATTCTGATATACTGTACAGGTAATGCCTCTGTCCCTTCTAACTTTAAGCCTAAATGCCTGCCTCATCCTTTCCCCCCCTACCTGTTTAGTTAGCTACATTGGTTTAGACTTGTTTCTTTTATATTTATTACCCAAGGGTATATACATTGATAAGTGTACTCTTCGAACAATGTTTTAAAGACTGCCCATTTATCTTCCAAAAATTTTCCCTGCAAAAACATCATCCCAATGTACTGTATTACTTGTGGATTTTTTTCTCAGTTTATTAAATTCTGCCTTTCTAAAATGTAATGTCTTTGTTGAACCCATATAATAGGGTTTTTGATCATTAATATCAAATGACCATGTTATAATCTGTTTCCCACATGTTCTCGGACGTAAATATTTATTTTTACTTCCATCATGTTTGAAATTACCATATCTAGTAATGTCCCTCTACTGGTGCCTCAATAACTTCGGTCATGTACACTGTAATTGTTTTGTGGCACCCCCAAGACACACAATTTCCCTTTGTTGTAATGCTAGACTCATTGCTCCAGTCTATGTCTGGATAGCAAAAATCACCCATTATACAAACATGACCTAGTTTTCCTGCCTTAGATTTAATGTGCAATTGTTAACAATTTTCTTTAGCAGGGCTGTCAAACTCGTGGCCCATGGCCTCATGCAGCCCACAAGATATTGCCATGTGGTTCCTACCCACAGGGGGAGGGGAGAGCAGGGACAACTGTCCTGTGCCTGTCAGCTGTGGGGGCCTGGCCAGCACTGGAAGTTGTGTCCGACTTCCGGGCCTCTGATGGATGCTTGGCCTTCTTTCCCTTCTGTTGCTTTGAGCCTTCCCCCCCTCTGCACTAGAAGCTCCCACCAAGGTAAGGTGTGTGTATTGTGAGGGATGGTGGTTATTGTGTGGCTAATGTGAGGAGCATGGGTATTGTGGGGAAGGGAGGGTATTATTAGGATATTGTGGGGGAGGGTGGTTATTGTGGAAGAGGGTGAACATTTTTGTGGAGCTGGGGCTATTGTGGGGGTTGGGGGTATTGTGTTTGTGTATTTTGGGGAATAAGGGGTTTTGTGTTTGTATGGTGGGAGAAAGAAAGAGCAAGAGATGGGGGAGAGAGAGAAGAAAAAGTTAGAGTGGTAGAGAGAGTTAGACAGTGGGAGAGTGAGCAAGGGAGAGGGGGAAAAGTGATAGAGGGAGAGGGAGGGGTGAGAGGGCGGGAAGACCACTAGAGAGTGGAGAGAAGGAAGAAGAAAGAGGAGGGGTTAGAGAGAGGAGAGAGGAGGATGGAGCGAGGCAGTCTCCCTTCTCCCCTCTCTCTGGACCACTTGCCAGGATTCTGTTTCCTGTTCTCTATAGACTTTTTTGGATGGGAAGAGGGAGAGAGAGGGGAGGAGGGAGACAGAGGGGATGGAGAGACAGGAGAGGGAGAAGGGAGAGGGAGGACAGAGAGAGAGAGAGAAAGGGGGGGAGAGGAGGGAGGTATAAGAGACATTTACACATTTTTAAAAAGGAAAACTCAAGAAAAAGTATATGCTTAGGTTATAGTGGCTATTTATTTGATCTTTTTTCCGGTGTGGTCCGAGTCTGCAGTCAGTCTTAAAGAAATGCCACCCCCAATCTATTCTGAGTTTGACGGCCTGGCTTATACTGTATGAGTCTCTTAGAAGCCCGAGAAGAGAATTTCATTAAGGCAACAGTGTAGCCTGGTCCTTTGCTACAGTACATGCAGTTTAATGTCTATTGCATGATGGCTTTAAAGGCTAATCACAGGAGCTACAGTATGTCATTACACAGTGAAAAACAACTACATATGGTAGAAAGCTTTAATTACATTTGGTAAATTTGATTCTATTCTGCCATACACCTGAGAATTTTTGTGTGTGGATTATTATTAGCAAATTGTATTTGTGGCTTTAAGACCTTTTGTATGCAGCTAGCTTCTGCATTATATTTTTATTTTTAATAATTGTTTGGTTTTTTTATATGAAATTTTAGTTTCAAGGCTGCAGAACAGGCTAGCTTTGCCTTGCAATGCACACGACTTTCTATAACTATTCTGCGCACATACAAAATCTATTAATTCTTCTTTCCTTCTTATCACTTCTTCTACAAGCTAAATTGCAATGGTGAAAGAAGTGAAATGGATTTTTTTTTAATTTTTGAATGAGCTGGCAAAAATAGATCAGTAAATAAAACCCAATTATTTGTGAAAGGGACAGGATATTGTCTAACAGCTGCCAAGACAGGCCTGAAATTCATAATCCCTTTTTTGCTTTGTTTACCTATTTTAATTTCTTCAGTAAAGATCAATACAATCACATTAACATTTAATTTCCATTCACGTCCCCAGATACAAAGCAACGAAACAAAGGTAATAAGAATTATCAGCATTTAATCCTAAAATATTTTAGAAAACAAATTATAAAATGAAGAGTAAGAATAGGGATTTTTTTTTAACATATTGCTTTAAATGTCAACATTAAATACCACCACGATATTAAGAAATCATTATCGGCACTTATGTTTATGAGCCTTTCTTCATTAAATGTTGCACTATTTTTGCCATTTATGAAACCAATGTCCTTCTTAACACCAGTAAGATTCAGAATAATGCTTTTCTGTTTTTCCATACACAATACATAGCACCATTATTTCCAAAAACTGAACATATTTATATAGATCTGTAGAATTGAAATTTGCTTTGCACTGGGAAACACACAAGCAACAGAGAAGTACAGTTTATACCTAAAATCTCCCAACTTCTAAACTGGAGTAAAACAGTACCGTATTTATCAGTGAAAGGAATTCCATTTCAATCATTTAGATAGTTGATTCTTGATCAATCTTGTAATTCATTTGCAATGGTTTAGCAGCCGCAGGCTTTAGTAAACCCCTAAAGTTCCCTCACCCTCTGCCCTTGAACTAACCAAGCACCGCCAAAGCACACTGATTTAGATAGAATTCAGCTTTAATCATAAATGGATGGAGTTTGTCACATGGAAGCATTGTGTTTAGGAACTTAGGGGCCTATGCTACAGTAGTAGCCTTCATAACCCACTTATTGTATTGTATTGTATGTCTTTATTTATATAGCGGCAAGTGGATCATCAGGAAGCGCATACCATGTGGGAACACTTAAAAAGAAAAATGCTTTTGGTGCAATATTGTGCAAACAGTGATGGAGTAAAGTAGCATAAAACTTTGATGTTGAAAACTGCCAAATATATAGGAATATTCTTCATAACGGAAACATGACTGTCTACAATCTGTTAGCACTGAATGTGTACACAGAATACTCAAAAACGTGAGGTAGGATGAAGGCACATAAAGGTATCTTTAAGAGCTGGTGTCAATCTGTGGAGTATGGTGTTGCCAGAATACTGTGGTTCCCAGCTGACCTTTAGGGCAGGAAAACACTGGACATAGCGTAGATCGTAAAACAATTTAATAAATGAAGTAGTTATAATCCAATCTACTCACATGTTGCAAGAATAAAAACAGCATTTTAGATCTCAATGATCTCTGCACATATCGCTCGATGCTGCCACCGGATGGGGCCTCTCTCTCTGGTCTCCCTCCTTCTCTGCTCTGCGTGTCACGAGTGCGTGTCAGCAACCGGAAGTGACGTCATCGGCATTCAAGGATTCCGGTGGGTAGAGACAGCGTCACTCTACGCGTTTCACCTTACTTGGCGTCCTCAGGAGTGACGTTGTGAGAGGTATAACTGGTATATATACACCCTCCAATTAGTTGTTAATTGATTTACTGGGAGATGCTGGTAGACAATTATCTCTAGGGTTACAATTGCCTAGATGGCTGCTCTGGTGTATAGCAGGGGTAATTGGGCACACAGTCTTGCAGGGCAGTCAGTAGGACTTAACCCCTAAATGCCTGTCCATTGATGTATTGGACATATATGTTCTGCAGACAGTGACTGCCCAACGGCACCCGCTATATCAAACAAGTAGATGTGTTGCTTGCATATAAATAGAGCCATATTATTAGACAGCAGAGTATATAAGGGATAACTAGATTACTTGTAAATGCATTAACATTTACATATATCTAATCTCCGAAAACATCCTAACTAAATAGTCTGATTTGTCCTACTTATACAAAATCTAATGTGCAAAATAACATAATGGTATATATAATGTACAGAATAGCATGATGATGTTAGCCTAAGCTGGCATCAGAATGGGGGTAATCAGTTGGCCACATATAATGGGTAATCTTAGAGGCAGATACATGCAATTTACTATTCCTCTGTATCATACATATGCAGAGTTCAAAAAAGTGTTAAAATTAATCTATAGTGATCTCATGATTTAACTAAATTGACATTGGTAAAATACAGTGTGAAATATCCTGGGGGGAATAGAAACGAAAAGTTATTACAGGAAACATAGGAATAAAAATACTTTATAAAGGTCATATAAAAATCTTATAAAAACTTATAAAAATCCTTGAATGCCGATGACGTCACTTCCGGTTGCTGACACGCACTCGTGACACGCAGAGCAGAGAAGGAGGGAGACCAGAGAGAGAGGCCCCATCCGGTGGCAGCATCGAGCGATATGTGCAGAGATCATTGAGATCTAAAATGCTGTTTTTATTCTTGCAACATGTGAGTAGATTGGATTATAACTACTTCATTTATTAAATTGTTTTACGGTCTACGCTATGTCCAGTGTTTTCCTGCCCTAAAGGTCAGCTGGGAACCACAGTATTCTGGCAACACCATAATCCACAGATTGACACCAGCTCTTAAAGATACCTTTATGTGCCTTCATCCTACCTCACGTTTGTGAGTATTCTGTGTACACATTCTGTGCTAGCAACTTTACTCCATCACTGTTTGCACAATATTGCACCAAAAGCATTTTTCTTTTTATGTGTTCCCACATGGTATGCGCTTCCTGATGATCCACTTGCCACTTTCTATGAGGATTGAGAAAGAAATCCTACACCAGGTTACAGCTGCAATCAACCATTGTGTTTGTCTAAGTATCACCATTATCACTATTATATTGATTATATCACTGTTATTGTAAATGTATATGAGCGCCGAATTTGGTTAAACACTCCACACACACTATTCACTTTATTTACCAAGGCCGCACCCTTGCATTTGTGTATCACTTAGTATTATTTGTATACTATGGCTAGCCCCAATGTGTTCCAAAATAGGACAAACAGAAATTTAAATCTTGACACCTATTTCAAAGATGCCAATTTGTCATTTAGAGAGGATCAAGATAAGATCAACACCACATGTATCAAATTAGAACGTACACTGATACGTGATACAAAAAAGTGGCTTGACCTTCTCTTTTTAAAAAAATATGTGGAGTATAAGATAATACCCAGAGGACTGAGAGTCCAAAAAAATCCATCAATGGATCTTAGTGATGATGATTTCATTGCAAATTGGAACAGCACTCAAGATGCATGTTCCTTTGCTTGGATTAAACTTATTATGTCTCAACAAGAGAAACATCTACTAACACTGGACAGAGAGATAGAAGATCTAAGGTTGGAACTAGGTTCCCTTGAGAATATCAAAGATTATACTGAACGAGATGCGAAAATTCAGAAAAATGTAGACACATTTAAAAAAGAGGTAATTGAAATCAAACTAAAAAAAATTAGGAGGGATCAGGATGACTATGCACAGGGCATAGAGAGAACCTGGAATAAGGGAAACAATGGGCGTAAATCATCTCCCAATCCTGACCCCTCACAAATACATCCTACATCCACCTCTAACATGGATACCTCATACAGAGGAAGATTCACTGATAATTATCCAAAAAATCATGCTGGATTTCCACCTCAAGTTTTATCTAAAAAGGTAGAAATCCCACAAACAGGGGGGAAAGCTAAAGAAAAAACTAAGCCTTTGGAAATTAATGACATCATTAAGATCTCTGATAAAGAAAACTCAAAAGTAGGCCACCAGAAGGAACCACCTTTTTTAGCAACCAGGGGGTGTATGAGTTCATGGGAAACCAGGAACCCATTTCACCCCCTGGCGACTCCCAGTACAAGCACAAAACAAAGAAACAAAAGACGCATGTCAGAGGGAGACGAGGGGGTGGAACACGGAAAAATAAGGAAATTCCAATAAAAAGTAACATTTTTAATATTAGTAGTAAAGTTCTTACAGCAAGCCAAAATAAAGTTATTAGCAAGGGACTAACATTTGCTCCCACCATTGGACCAAATAAATTTGGTCTTTATGTAGACGCACATAAATTTCTTAGATCTCTCACCCTAAAGAGATTTTTCTTAAGCAAGGATGCAGAAACAAGAAACTGGACAGAAACACAAAATAATAGAATAGACAGTCCCAACATCTTAGATTCCAGAGGCTCTGAATATGTTCATTCAAAATTTAGACCAAAATCCCAATTTTTTCCCAAATTTGCAAAGGGAAATCATTTGGATGTCTTCTTCCAATTAGTGACCAAAGATCTGGAAGCTCTCCCATACAGGAGAAGTGGCCAACATACGAACCTAACAAAAGAGGAAAAAATAGCGTTAGAGGAGCTAACATTGAATAAAACAATAATAATAAAGCCGGCAAACAAAGGAGGGGGTGTGGTCATCATGGATCATAACTATTACATTAGGGAGGCCAATAGGATCCTAGGGGACAATAGTACATATCGCAAACTCAGCAGTAACCCTACAACTGAATTTAAAAAAGAATTGCAGTCCCTCCTGGAGGATGGTAGAGGACGGGGAATATTAGAGGAACACGAATTCCTGTTTCTTAATGTACAGGATCCGATGTTCCCCGTCTTCTACTTCCTACCAAAGATCCATAAGAACCTTATGCAACCCCCAGGGAGACCAATAATCTCCGGTATAGGATCCCTAACAGCAAACTTATCGGAATACATAGATCACTATCTACAAGAGATTGTAAAAAAACAAAAATCTTATCTAAAAGATACTACCGATGTGATCCTACTGCTGAGGGACATCCAATGGGAAAAGAACTTCATATTGGTCACTACAGACGTGACGGCTCTGTACACATCCATCAGACATAAAGATGGATGCAGAGCCGCTAAGCTGTTTTTGGAAAAAGAGGGAAATATACCCACTATTCAAATAGAATTTCTAATTAAATGCATTGAATTTGTCCTCAGTAGGAACTTTTTCTGGTTCTGCAATGAATTTTTCCTCCAATTATGTGGAACCGCCATGGGGACCAAATTTGCGCCCAGCTACGCGAACCTCCTCATGGCCATGTGGGAAGATCAATACATATGGTCATGGGCGGGTCTGGGCGCAAATTTGGTCACATGGCGCAGATATATAGATGACATCCTCTTCGTGTGGAAGGGCCCACAGAGAGATCTAGATACATTCCTCAAAAATCTGGATAATAATGATTTTAATCTAAAATTTACTTCTATTTCCAGTATCTCCTCGGTGAACTTCCTCGACCTCACCATATATCTAGAAAACAACACCATTAAAACTAAAAATTATTTTAAGGATGTTGACGCAAACAACTATATTTTACGGTCAAGCTGCCATCTAAATAGATGGATTACCAACATCCCATATGGACAATATAGACGTTTGAAGCGCAACTGCTCTGATAACAATGTATTTCAGGAACAATCGGTGGTCCTGTCGAGGAAGTTCAGAGAAAGGAAATATAGAGAGGATGTCATCCATAGTGCTTTAGAAAGAACTGTCAATACACCAAGAGAATCCATGTTAGTACCCAAACCAAAAGATCACCCCTGTATGAGCATTCACGTGCCATTTATCACACAATACAACAAGGACGCATTCAAAGTCAATAATATTATCAATTCACATTGGTCCATATTAAAACATGACCCAATTATTGGGAAACATCTACCGGACAAAGTGAAAATGATTTATAGAAAAGCCCCGAACATTAAAAATATTGTGGCCCCTAGCGCCCTCAGGGAAAAAACATTGCTAATCATTCTGGCTGGCTGAATCCGACACAAGGTTTTTTTGGCTGTAAAATGTGCACAGCTTGTAATTTTAGCTCTAAAGTTACCAACAGTTTCACGTCCTATGCTACCAAGAAAATGTACAAAATAAAACAGCATCTCAATTGCAGGTCACACTTTGTAATATATCTCATTGTGTGCAGTTGCGGTCTTCAATACATTGGAAAAACAATTCGTCCTCTGAAGACACGCATACTAGAACACATTGGAAACATTAGGAAAAAACTCACGACTCATAGTGTTTCCAATCATTTCTTGTTAATGCATAACTCGGACCCAGTAGGGTTAACTTTTAAGGCCATAGAACAGGTCATGCCACATTGGAGGGGTGGCAACAGACATTCAGCTCTTTTAAAGAGAGAATCCTTCTGGATGTTTGAACTCAGCACCATGTCCCCCTCGGGCCTCAACTTAGAATTTGACATTAAACCTTTTTTATAAGTTTTTATAAGATTTTTATATGACCTTTATAAAGTATTTTTATTCCTATGTTTCCTGTAATAACTTTTCGTTTCTATTCCCCCCAGGATATTTTACACTGTATTTTACCAATGTCTATTTAGTTAAATCATGAGATCACTATAGATTAATTTTAACACTTTTTTGAACTCTGCATATGTATGATACAGAGGAATAGTAAATTGCATGTATCTGCCTCTAAGATTACCCATTATATGTGGCCAACTGATTACCCCCATTCTGATGCCAGCTTAGGCTAACATCATCATGCTATTCTGTACATTATATATACCATTATGTTATTTTGCACATTAGATTTTGTATAAGTAGGACAAATCAGACTATTTAGTTAGGATGTTTTCGGAGATTAGATATATGTAAATGTTAATGCATTTACAAGTGATCTAGTTATCCCTTATATACTCTGGTGTCTAATAATATGGCTCTATTTATATGCAAGCAACACATCTACTTGTTTGATATAGCGGGTGCCGTTGGGCAGTCACTGTCTGCAGAACATATATGTCCAATACATCAATGGACAGGCATTTAGGGGTTAAGTCCTACTGACTGCCCTGCAAGACTGTGTGCCCAATTACCCCTGCTATACACCAGAGCAGCCATCTAGGCAATTGTAACCCTAGAGATAATTGTCTACCAGCCTCTCCCAGTAAATCAATTAACAACTAATTGGAGGGTGTATATATACCAGTTATACCTCTCACAACGTCACTCCTGAGGACGCCAAGTAAGGTGAAACGCGTGGAGTGACGCTGTCTCTACCCACCGGAATCCTTGAATGCCGATGACGTCACTTCCGGTTGCTGACACGCACTCGTGACACTCAGAGCAGAGAAGGAGGGAGACCAGAGAGAGAGGCCCCATCCGGTGGCAGCATCGAGCGATATGTGCAGAGATCATTGAGATCTAAAATGCTGTTTTTATTCTTGCAACATGTGAGTAGATTGGATTATAACTACTTCATTTATTAAATTGTTTTACGGTCTACGCTATGTCCAGTGTTTTCCTGCCCTAAAGGTCAGCTGGGAACCACAGTATTCTGGCAACACCATACTCCACAGATTGACACCAGCTCTTAAAGATACCTTTATGTGCCTTCATCCTACCTCACGTTTGTGAGTATTCTGTGTACACATTCTGTGCTAGCAACTTTACTCCATCACTGTTTGCACAATATTGCACCAAAAGCATTTTTCTTTTTATGTGTTCCCACATGGTATGCGCTTCCTGATGATCCACTTGCCACTTTCTATGAGGATTGAGAAAGAAATCCTACACCAGGTTACAGCTGCAATCAACCATTGTGTTTGTCTAAGTATCACCATTATCACTATTATATTGATTATATCACTGTTATTGTAAATGTATATGAGCGCCGAATTTGGTTAAACACTCCACACACACTATTCACTTTATTTACCAAGGCCGCACCCTTGCATTTGTGTATCACTTAGTATTATTTGTATACTATGGCTAGCCCCAATGTGTTCCAAAATAGGACAAACAGAAATTTAAATCTTGACACCTATTTCAAAGATGCCAATTTGTCATTTAGAGAGGATCAAGATAAGATCAACACCACATGTATCAAATTAGAACGTACACTGATACGTGATACAAAAAAGTGGCTTGACCTTCTCTTTTTAAAAAAATATGTGGAGTATAAGATAATACCCAGAGGACTGAGAGTCCAAAAAAATCCATCAATGGATCTTAGTGATGATGATTTCATTGCAAATTGCAACAGCACTCAAGATGCATGTTCCTTTGCTTTGATTAAACTTATTATGTCTCAACAAGAGAAACATCTACTAACACTGGACAGAGAGATAGAAGATCTAAGGTTGGAACTAGGTTCCCTTGAGAATATCAAAGATTATACTGAACGAGATGCGAAAATTCAGAAAAATGTAGACACATTTAAAAAAGAGGTAATTGAAATCAAACTAAAAATTTTTAGGAGGGATCAGGATGACTATGCACAGGGCATAGAGAGAACCTGGAATAAGGGAAAAATGGGCGTAAATCATCTCGCAATCCTGACCCCTCACAAATACATCCTACATCCACCTCTAACATGGATACCTCATACAGAGGAAGATTCACTGATAATTATCCAAAAAATCATTGCTGGATTTCTACCTCAAGTTTTATCTAAAAAGGTAGAAATCCCACAAACAGGGGGGAAAGCTAAAGAAAAAACTAAGCCTTTGGAAATTAATGACATCATTAAGATCTCTGATAAAGAAAACTCAAAAGTAGGCCACCAGAAGGAACCACCTTTTTTAGCAACCAGGGGGTGTATGAGTTCATGGGAAACCAGGAACCCATTTCACCCCCTGGCGACTCCCAGTACAAGCACAAAACAAAGAAACAAAAGACGCATGTCAGAGGGAGACGAGGGGGTGGAACACGGAAAAATAAGGAAATTCCAATAAAAAGTAACATTTTTAATATTAGTAGTAAAGTTCTTAAAGCAAGCCAAAATAAAGTTATTAGCAAGGGACTAACATTTGCTCCCACCATTGGACCAAATAAATTTGGTCTTTATGTAGACGCACATAAATTTCTTAGATCTCTCACCCTAAAGAGATTTTTCTTAAGCAAGGATGCAGAAACCAGAAACTGGACAGAAACACAAAATAATAGAATAGACTGTCCCAACATCTTAGATTCCAGAGGCTCTGAATATGTTCATTCAAAATTTAGACCAAAATCCCAATTTTTTCCCAAATTTGCAAAGGGAAATCATTTGGATGTCTTCTTCCAATTAGTGACCAAAGATCTGGAAGCTCTCCCATACAGGAGAAGTGGCCAACATACGAACCTAACAAAAGAGGAAAAAATAGCGTTAGAGGAGCTAACATTGGATAAAACAATAATAATAAAGCCGGCAGACAAAGGAGGGGGTGTGGTCATCATGGATCATAACTATTACATTAGGGAGGCCAATAGGATCCTAGGGGACAATAGTACATATCGCAAACTCAGCAGTAACCCTACAACTGAATTTAAAAAAGAATTGCAGTCCCTCCTGGAGGATGGTAGAGGACGGGGAATATTAGAGGAACACGAATTCCTGTTTCTTAATGTACAGGATCCGATGTTCCCCGTCTTCTACTTCCTACCAAAGATCCATAAGAACCTTATGCAACCCCCAGGGAGACCAATAATCTCCGGTATAGGATCCCTAACAGCAAACTTATCGGAATACATAGATCACTATCTACAAGAGATTGTAAAAAAACAAAAATCTTATCTAAAAGATACTACCGATGTGATCCTACTGCTGAGGGACATCCAATGGGAAAAGAACTTCATATTGGTCACTACAGATGTGACGGCTCTGTACACATCCATCAGACATAAAGATGGATGCAGAGCCGCTAAGCTGTTTTTGGAAAAAGAGGGAAATATACCCACTATTCAAATAGAATTTCTAATTAAATGCATTGAATTTGTCCTCAGTAGGAACTTTTTCTGGTTCTGCGATGAATTTTTCCTCCAATTATGTGGAACCGCCATGGGGACCAAATTTGCGCCCAGCTACGCGAACCTCCTCATGGCCATGTGGGAAGATCAATACATATGGTCATGGGCGGGTCTGGGCGCAAATTTGGTCACATGGCGCAGATATATAGATGACATCCTCTTCGTGTGGAAGGGCCCACAGGGAGATCTAGATACATTCCTCAAAAATCTGGATAATAATGATTTTAATCTAAAATTTACTTCTATTTCCAGTATCTCCTCGGTGAACTTCCTCGACCTCACCATATATCTAGAAAACAACACCATTAAAACTAAAAATTATTTTAAGGATGTTGACGCAAACAACTATATTTTACGGTCAAGCTGCCATCTAAATAGATGGATTACCAACATCCCATATGGACAATATAGACGTTTGAAGCGCAACTGCTCTGATAACAATGTATTTCAGGAACAATCGGGGGTCCTGTCGAGGAAGTTCAGAGAAAGGAAATATAGAGAGGATGTCATCCATAGTGCTTTAGAAAGAACTGTCAATACACCAAGAGAATCCATGTTAGTACCCAAACCAAAAGATCACCCCTGTATGAGCATTCACGTGCCATTTATCACACAATACAACAAGGACGCATTCAAAGTCAATAATATTATCAATTCACATTGGTCCATATTAAAAAATGACCCAATTATTGGGAAACATCTACCGGACAAAGTGAAAATGATTTATAGAAAAGCCCCGAACATTAAAAATATTGTGGCCCCTAGCGCCCTCAGGGAAAAAAACATTGCTAATCATTCTGGCTGGCTGAATCCGACACAAGGTTTTTTTGGCTGTAAAATGTGCACAGCTTGTAATTTTAGCTCTAAAGTTACCAACAGTTTCACATCCTATGCTACCAAGAAAATGTACAAAATAAAACAGCATCTCAATTGCAGGTCACACTTTGTAATATATCTCATTGAGTGCAGTTGCGGTCTTCAATACATTGGAAAAACAATTCGTCCTCTGAAGACACGCATACTAGAACACATTGGAAACATTAGGAAAAAACTCACGACTCATAGTGTTTCCAATCATTTCTTGTTAATGCATAACTCGGACCCAGTAGGGTTAACTTTTAAGGCCATAGAACAGGTCATGCCACATTGGAGGGGTGGCAACAGACATTCAGCTCTTTTAAAGAGAGAATCCTTCTGGATGTTTGAACTCAGCACCATGTCCCTCTCGGGCCTCAACTTAGAATTTGACATTAAACCTTTTTTATAAGTTTTTATAAGATTTTTATATGACCTTTATAAAGTATTTTTATTCCTATGTTTCCTGTAATAACTTTTCGTTTCTATTCCCCCCAGGATATTTTACACTGTATTTTACCAATGTCTATTTAGTTAAATCATGAGATCACTATAGATTAATTTTAACACTTTTTTGAACTCTGCATATGTATGATACAGAGGAATAGTAAATTGCATGTATCTGCCTCTAAGATTACCCATTATATGTGGCCAACTGATTACCCCCATTCTGATGCCAGCTTAGGCTAACATCATCATGCTATTCTGTACATTATATATACCATTATGTTATTTTGCACATTAGATTTTGTATAAGTAGGACAAATCAGACTATTTAGTTAGGATGTTTTCGGAGATTAGATATATGTAAATGTTAATGCATTTACAAGTGATCTAGTTATCCCTTATATACTCTGGTGTCTAATAATATGGCTCTATTTATATGCAAGCAACACATCTACTTGTTTGATATAGCGGGTACCGTTGGGCAGTCACTGTCTGCAGAACATATATGTCCAATACATCAATGGACAGGCATTTAGGGGTTAAGTCCTACTGACTGCCCTGCAAGACTGTGTGCCCAATTACCCCTGCTATACACCAGAGCAGCCATCTAGGCAATTGTAACCCTAGAGATAATTGTCTACCAGCCTCTCCCAGTAAATCAATTAACAACTAATTGGAGGGTGTATATATACCAGTTATACCTCTCACAACGTCACTCCTGAGGACGCCAAGTAAGGTGAAACGCGTAGAGTGACGCTGTCTCTACCCACCGGAATCCTTGAATGCCGATGACGTCACTTCCGGTTGCTGACACGCACTCGTGACACGCAGAGCAGAGAAGGAGGGAGACCAGAGAGAGAGGCCCCATCCGGTGGCAGCATCGAGCGATATGTGCAGAGATCATTGAGATCTAAAATGCTGTTTTTATTCTTGCAACATGTGAGTAGATTGGATTATAACTACTTCATTTATTAAATTGTTTTACGGTCTACGCTATGTCCAGTGTTTTCCTGCCCTAAAGGTCAGCTGGGAACCACAGTATTCTGGCAACACCATACTCCACAGATTGACACCAGCTCTTAAAGATACCTTTATGTGCCTTCATCCTACCTCACGTTTGTGAGTATTCTGTGTACACATTCTGTGCTAGCAACTTTACTCCATCACTGTTTGCACAATATTGCACCAAAAGCATTTTTATTTTTATGTGTTCCCACATGTTATGCGCTTCCTGATGATCCACTTGCCACTTTCTATGAGGATTGAGAAAGAAATCCTACACCAGGTTACAGCTGCAATCAACCATTGTGTTTGTCTAAGTATCACCATTATCACTATTATATTGATTATATCACTGTTATTGTAAATGTATATGAGCGCCGAATTTGGTTAAACACTCCACACACACTATTCACTTTATTTACCAAGGCCGCACCCTTGCATTTGTGTATCACTTAGTATTATTTGTATACTATGGCTAGCCCCAATGTGTTCCAAAATAGGACAAACAGAAATTTAAATCTTGACACCTATTTCAAAGATGCCAATTTGTCATTTAGAGAGGATCAAGATAAGATCAACACCACATGTATCAAATTAGAACGTACACTGATACGTGATACAAAAAAGTGGCTTGACCTTCTCTTTTTAAAAAAATATGTGGAGTATAAGATAATACCCAGAGGACTGAGAGTCCAAAAAAATCCATCAATGGATCTTAGTGATGATGATTTCATTGCAAATTGCAACAGCACTCAAGATGCATGTTCCTTTGCTTTGATTAAACTTATTATGTCTCAACAAGAGAAACATCTACTAACACTGGACAGAGAGATAGAAGATCTAAGGTTGGAACTAGGTTCCCTTGAGAATATCAAAGATTATACTGAACGAGATGCGAAAATTCAGAAAAATGTAGACACATTTAAAAAAGAGGTAATTGAAATCAAACTAAATTTTTTTAGGAGGGATCAGGATGACTATGCACAGGGCATAGAGAGAACCTGGAATAAGGGAAAAAATGGGCGTAAATCATCTCGCAATCCTGACCCCTCACAAATACATCCTACATCCACCTCTAACATGGATACCTCATACAGAGGAAGATTCACTGATAATTATCCAAAAAATCATGCTGGATTTCTACCTCAAGTTTTATCTAAAAAGGTAGAAATCCCACAAACAGGGGGGAAAGCTAAAGAAAAAACTAAGCCTTTGGAAATTAATGACATCATTAATATCTCTGATAAAGAAAACTCAAAAGTAGGCCACCAGAAGGAACCACCTTTTTTAGCAACCAGGGGGTGTATGAGTTCATGGGAAACCAGGAACCCATTTCACCCCCTGGCGACTCCCAGTACAAGCACAAAACAAAGAAACAAAAGACGCATGTCAGAGGGAGACGAGGGGGTGGAACACGGAAAAATAAGGAAATTCCAATAAAAAGTAACATTTTTAATATTAGTAGTAAAGTTCTTACAGCAAGCCAAAATAAAGTTATTAGCAAGGGACTAACATTTGCTCCCACCATTGGACCAAATAAATTTGGTCTTTATGTAGACGCACATAAATTTCTTAGATCTCTCACCCTAAAGAGATTTTTCTTAAGCAAGGATGCAGAAACAAGAAACTGGACAGAAACACAAAATAATAGAATAGACAGTCCCAACATCTTAGATTCCAGAGGCTCTGAATATGTTCATTCAAAATTTAGACCAAAATCCCAATTTTTTCCCAAATTTGCAAAGGGAAATCATTTGGATGTCTTCTTCCAATTAGTGACCAAAGATCTGGAAGCTCTCCCATACAGGAGAAGTGGCCAACATACGAACCTAACAAAAGAGGAAAAAATAGCGTTAGAGGAGCTAACATTGGATAAAACAATAATAATAAAGCCGGCAGACAAAGGAGGGGGTGTGGTCATCATGGATCATAACTATTACATTAGGGAGGCCAATAGGATCCTAGGGGACAATAGTACATATCGCAAACTCAGCAGTAACCCTACAACTGAATTTAAAAAAGAATTGCAGTCCCTCCTGGAGGATGGTAGAGGACGGGGAATATTGGAGGAACACGAATTCCTGTTTCTTAATGTACAGGATCCGATGTTCCCCGTCTTCTACTTCCTACCAAAGATCCATAAGAACCTTATGCAACCCCCAGGGAGACCAATAATCTCCGGTATAGGATCCCTAACAGCAAACTTATCGGAATACATAGATCACTATCTACAAGAGATTGTAAAAAAACTAAAATCTTATCTAAAAGATACTACCGATGTGATCCTACTGCTGAGGGACATCCAATGGGAAAAGAACTTCATATTGGTCACTACAGACATGACGGCTCTGTACACATCCATCAGACATAAAGATGGATGCAGAGCCGCTAAGCTGTTTTTGGAAAAAGAGGGAAATATACCCACTATTCAAATAGAATTTCTAATTAAATGCATTGAATTTGTCCTCAGTAGGAACTTTTTCTGGTTCTGCGATGAATTTTTCCTCCAATTATGTGGAACCGCCATGGGGACCAAATTTGCGCCCAGCTACGCGAACCTCCTCATGGCCATGTGGGAAGATCAATACATATGGTCATGGGCGGGTCTGGGCGCAAATTTGGTCACATGGCGCAGATATATAGATGACATCCTCTTCGTGTGGAAGGGCCCACAGGGAGATCTAGATACATTCCTCAAAAATCTGGATAATAATGATTTTAATCTAAAATTTACTTCTATTTCCAGTATCTCCTCGGTGAACTTCCTCGACCTCACCATATATCTAGAAAACAACACCATTAAAACTAAAAATTATTTTAAGGATGTTGACGCAAACAACTATATTTTACGGTCAAGCTGCCATCTAAATAGATGGATTACCAACATCCCATATGGACAATATAGACGTTTGAAGCGCAACTGCTCTGATAACAATGTATTTCAGGAACAATCGGTGGTCCTGTCGAGGAAGTTCAGAGAAAGGAAATATAGAGAGGATGTCATCCATAGTGCTTTAGAAAGAACTGTCAATACACCAAGAGAATCCATGTTAGTACCCAAACCAAAAGATCACCCCTGTATGAGCATTCACGTGCCATTTATCACACAATACAACAAGGACGCATTCAAAGTCAATAATATTATCAATTCACATTGGTCCATATTAAAAAATGACCCAATTATTGGGAAACATCTACCGGACAAAGTGAAAATGATTTATAGAAAAGCCCCGAACATTAAAAATATTGTGGCCCCTAGCGCCCTCAGGGAAAAAAACATTGCTAATCATTCTGGCTGGCTGAATCCGACACAAGGTTTTTTTGGCTGTAAAATGTGCACAGCTTGTAATTTTAGCTCTAAAGTTACCAACAGTTTCACGTCCTATGCTACCAAGAAAATGTACAAAATAAAACAGCATCTCAATTGCAGGTCACACTTTGTAATATATCTCATTGAGTGCAGTTGCGGTCTTCAATACATTGGAAAAACAATTCGTCCTCTGAAGACACGCATACTAGAACACATTGGAAACATTAGGAAAAAACTCACGACTCATAGTGTTTCCAATCATTTCTTGTTAATGCATAACTCGGACCCAGTAGGGTTAACTTTTAAGGCCATAGAACAGGTCATGCCACATTGGAGGGGTGGCAACAGACATTCAGCTCTTTTAAAGAGAGAATCCTTCTGGATGTTTGAACTCAGCACCATGTCCCCCTCGGGCCTCAACTTAGAATTTGACATTAAACCTTTTTTATAAGTTTTTATAAGATTTTTATATGACCTTTATAAAGTATTTTTATTCCTATGTTTCCTGTAATAACTTTTCGTTTCTATTCCCCCCAGGATATTTTACACTGTATTTTACCAATGTCTATTTAGTTAAATCATGAGATCACTATAGATTAATTTTAACACTTTTTTGAACTCTGCATATGTATGATACAGAGGAATAGTAAATTGCATGTATCTGCCTCTAAGATTACCCATTATATGTGGCCAACTGATTACCCCCATTCTGATGCCAGCTTAGGCTAACATCATCATGCTATTCTGTACATTATATATACCATTATGTTATTTTGCACATTAGATTTTGTATAAGTAGGACAAATCAGACTATTTAGTTAGGATGTTTTCGGAGATTAGATATATGTAAATGTTAATGCATTTACAAGTGATCTAGTTATCCCTTATATACTCTGGTGTCTAATAATATGGCTCTATTTATATGCAAGCAACACATCTACTTGTTTGATATAGCGGGTGCCGTTGGGCAGTCACTGTCTGCAGAACATATATGTCCAATACATCAATGGACAGGCATTTAGGGGTTAAGTCCTACTGACTGCCCTGCAAGACTGTGTGCCCAATTACCCCTGCTATACACCAGAGCAGCCATCTAGGCAATTGTAACCCTAGAGATAATTGTCTACCAGCATCTCCCAGTAAATCAATTAACAACTAATTGGAGGGTGTATATGTAACCCTTTTTGTGAACCGGCCGACCCACCCAATCTCACATTGGCCCCTCGTGGTCTAACCGGTCCCTTTCCCTGCAACACACCTGCTCCTAAAGGGTTACTGGTACTGAAACACACCTGCGGCTCCAGGAGATCTGAGCCTCCGCTAGCTGGGAGCCTGGGGAAACCCTTACCATTACCTGGTGCAGCGCCTCCACTTACCCAGGATCCCCCGTTAGGAAAAATAGCCCTGAATAAGAAATACCATAACACACGTAGATATAAAACAATAGCTAACACTTTACTTAATAACACATAACACAGTACATAACATCATAACATAACCGGATGCTCTATCCGCATCACCTCAGCCCAATGTCTGGTATTCCCCACCCAGTGTCCTGTGATCACCCCACACCCAATGTCCCGCAATCCTGCGAAAGGTCGTGGGTGACTGCGCAGTCACTATGTTAAGCTAGGGCCCAGTTGGTGCACTTTATAATATTGAAGATACCTTCGGAGCACTCCGATGCTCGGGACCGCAACACACTTCTCAAAGGGGTCAGACGTCCGTCTGATCCTTTCCAGGTACTCTGCCGGTGGACCCCAACGAGGGTCCCACCGCTTCACGGGAACTGCAACCGGATCACGGCAACACCTACCGCATGGGAACAGCAACCGCCTTCCTATCACTGACTACTGCTAGAGTGACAGCAACCCTAACCTAGGGCCTGTCCCTGAAGAACCGCAACCTGGGATGGCTTGGGGGAAAACTCCTAGGGCCTGTGGACATAACCTGCCCCCCTTCCCCCAGCTACCCAGTCCTAACTGTAACTGCTACTAGCTATTAACTAGCTACTCCCAAAGCACCTGCAGCTGACACACCGCTCACACTGTCAGCCTGCAGGGATCCACACTTCACACACACTGCACGCACTGTGCCCAGCACATACAGCGACACTACTCACAGACAGCTGCAATCACACACAGCCCCTGGATCCCGCAGCAAACACACTGCTAGCACACTGTGCCTCTTTGACAGTGCCCACAGCTCTCTCCGCTGCGACACTGCCAAACCAGCACCTTCCACACTCAAGGGTCACCTCCCTAGTTAAGGCGTCCCTCTTCAGTTACCCCCTGCCCTTTACCCGGGAATTGGGGCCTGCCTGGGAATCTAGGGAGAACCCTTACCTGATGCAGGAGCCACGCGCTCCCTGCACCCTTCCTACTCCTTCCTCTGCTCTGCCCTGACTCACGCATGCAAAGCCCGGGAAATGTATCTATATTCCCGGGCTGAGCTTCCTCCAGCCCTATTGGCCGCAAGGGAGCACCTGACCTCTGTCTCTCTAAGCCTCCTGGGAGTTGTAGTCCCCAGGGGCTGCCTAAAGCATTGGGGCCGCGTGCGCACTTGCCCTGCGCATGCGCGAACCCCTAATGGCCGCCACCAACTCCCTCTACTCTGTCCTGCCCTCGCGCGATCTCTCCCTAGCCCTGGAGTCCTATCGCACGCTGGCCGCCTCCTGCGCATGCGCGAACCTACGCGCAATGGCGGCGCACTCTCTCCTAGCCGCCGAGCCGGTGGCAATGCGATCGCGGCCCTAGCGACGGCCCGATCGCGTCCCCGGCAACCACAAGCGCGATCTGCTCCCTGCACTGGCCCCCACCCTCGCGAAGTGCCGGCGGGTCCGTCGCAGCCTCCGGCGGCACCCGCTACCACACGGCCTTCACGGAGGGGGGCCAGAAAGTGAAAATTCACCTCGGGGCTACATTCTCCCCCTCGCAGAATCCCAACGCCCTCGCTTGGGTAGCAACCATACAGGGTAAAATACATGGCATAAATCACATCACATGTAACATGCATTTTGTCATCAATCCTCATATGGATACCCGAGGCCAGCTGAGTCTCAGAGTGGAGTGCCCCTAACAGATTGGGTGAGGGTATCCCACCTTGACTCCTGTGAGTCTTTTGGAACTCTAGACCCGTTTCTTCTGTCAAAACACCGCCTCCCCCTCGCGAAAAAAATAGTAAAGGGTCCTGGGTATTGACCCTTTCCGGATCCTCCGGTCTCGTCTCACGGGAGACAGGGAGGCTCAGTCTCTTTCCTCGGTCCACCACATGGCGAACATAGCGCTCCATCGCGCACCTGGGAGAGGCCACAACTACCAGAGCGGTCTCAACAGAGTCTTTGTCCGCTCCAACCATCCCTTTAATGGTGACTTCGTCCGCGGACGGCACCACTTCTTCGGGTAGGCCCGTTTGGAGACTCCTCCCACAGGAGTATGTGTCGCTCCGGTCCGCTACACCGGATACCTGGATAAGGTCGAGTTCATTCCACGATCTGCAGAGATCTTCTGGGGGAGACACCTCCACCAGGACGCGATGACGGGGTGAGCCCATCGCCCGGGTGACCCTACCCTTGGAGTCACCAGGCTCCACGATCACTGGGGAGCTCACACCCGACACCCCTGGGGCAGTCAACTTACCCCTATCGTTATCGCCAGGTACTGATCCCAAGCCTGGGACCGCTGGTACCTCGGTGGTAGGCCGGACTGGCAGTTGCAGGGCACACGGGCCCACATCATGGTCTGCATCGGTTGAGGTGGTTGGCTCGGTCACCTCACTGGAGTGGTCCGCCGGCAGGCGCATCACCACGCTCGGTTGGTCGCTAGAATCACCACACATGGGCGGGGGTATAAACACCTTACCCTGGCCTTCTGTAATCTGGGGTTCTGGTCTCGGTGGTTCTTGCTCGGGAACCGGGTCTGGAACTGACATCTGGGGTTCCAACTTCTGGAGCTCCGCCTTCAGCGGCCCCGGCTCAGCATCTAGAAAGTCCATTTGGGCACACAGCCCCTCCACCACCTCCATCGCTGAAGTGGACAAATCAGTAGCGGCTTCACCCACCCTGGTAGCACCATCAGGCGCCGCTTTCTCCGCAGGTTCCGGCTCTTCCAGTGGAAGGTCCCCTTTGAGAGGGTCTGCAACAGTGGTCTGGACACACGGGTCCTCGGCGGCCTCTGGAAGTAGAACAAACTGGGGACACGCATCACTTACTTCAGGAGAGAGGTCCGGCTCCTCCTCTCCTTCATCAGCTGGTTCCGCCGCCTGGGGCAGGACAGGCTTGAGGAACCAGGCCCCGCAACACTCACATTGAGGCTCCCACGCCAGGGCCTCCCTAGGACAGTCACAATTTGGCATAAAACACTGTGTACCCAGTTCTCCATCCAGCTCGATGTCCTTGAAGTCGAGCGGTAACTGCGACAGGACTGCTCCCGAGGCACAGGCTTTTTGCAGGCAGGGACACACTAGCACAACTTCATCTAGTCCTGTCGCTCGCCAGGGCATATACACATTGGGGTGTAACCCCTGGCAGTCTATTTCCTTCTCAGGGGAAGGACACTCCATTTCTACAACAGTGTCCTCTCCCACTGGCCATTCTGTAGGCTGCGGCAGTTTGGGTTGCAGGGTCGGTACCCTGCAGTAGCCACATACACGTCCCCAAGCCAAATTACAAGACGAGCAGTCACCTTGGTTACAAAATCAGTCTAGGTACCCCTCCTCGTTCGCGTCTTCCAACCGAATTTTTACCATGCACGCCAAAACATTAAGGTCCATACTACCCCAGAGACTCAATGTTTGTATTGTACATGGACACAACAAAAAGGATACGCTCCCAGCCTTGGTCTGCCAGGATCCAAACGACGGCGAGCAATTTTCTCTGTATCCAGTACTCTCTTTCAGGGAGTGCTGCGAGCTCTGTACTGAGTCACTCACTGTGTGGGGGCGGGGCTCGAGTTTTCCCGCCAGTCCTGGATAACTGTTGGCAACAATTTCCCGCGCGGTCGGGAACTTAGCACGTGGCTTCCTCCGCCTTGAGGGCTTCCCCATGGCGGAACAAAAATAGGACACAATTTTAGAAAAACATGTACAGGGCACCCCAGGTCTGATATCTCAGCAGCGCCTCCAAATGTAACCCTTTTTGTGAACCGGCCGACCCACCCAATCTCACATTGGCCCCTCGTGGTCTAACCGGTCCATTTCCCTGCAACACACCTGCTCCTAAAGGGTTTCTGGTACTGAAACACACCTGCGGCTCCAGGAGATCTGAGCCTCCGCTAGCTGGGAGCCTGGGGAAACCCTTACCATTACCTGGTGCAGCGCCTCCACTTACCCAGGATCCCCCATTAGGAAAGATAGCCCTGAATAAGAAATACCATAACACACGTAGATATAAAACAATAGCTAACACTTTACTTAATAACACATAACACAGTACATAACATCATAACATAACCGGATGCTCTATCCGCATCACCTCAGCCCAATGTCTGGTATTCCCCACCCAGTGTCCTGTGATCACCCCACACCCAATGTCCCGCAATCCTGCGAAAGGTCGTGGGTGACTGCGCAGTCACTATGTTAAGCTAGGGCCCAGTTGGTGCACTTTATAATATTGAAGATACCTTCCGAGCACTCCGATGCTCGGGACCGCAACACACTTCTCAAAGGGGTCAGACGTCCGTCTGATCCTTTCCAGGTACTCTGCCGGTGGACCCCAACGAGGGTCCCACCGCTTCACGGGAACTGCAACCGGATCACGGCAACACCAACCGCATGGGAACAGCAACCGCCTTCCTATCACTGACAGCTAGAGTGACAGCAACCCTAACCTAGGGCCTGTCCCTGAAGAACCGCAACCTGGGATGGCTTGGGGGAAAACTCCTAGGGCCTGTGGACATAACCTGCCCCCCTTCCCCCAGCTACCCAGTCCTAACTGTAACTGCTACTAGCTATTAACTAGCTACTCCCAAAGCACCTGCAGCTGACACACCGCTCACACTGTCAGCCTGCAGGGATCCACACTTCACACACACTGCACGCACTGTGCCCAGCACATACAGCGACACTACTCACAGACAGCTGCAATCACACACAGCCCCTGGATCCTGCAGCAAACACACTGCTAGCACACTGTGCCTCTTTGACAGTGCCCACAGCTCTCTCCGCTGCGACACTGCCAAACCAGCACCTTCCACACTCAAGGGTCACCTCCCTAGTTAAGGCGTCCCTCTTCAGTTACCCCCTGCCCTTTACCCGGGAATTGGGGCCTGCCTGGGAATCTAGGGAGAACCCTTACCTGATGCAGGAGCCACGCGCTCCCTGCACCCTTCCTACTCCTTCCTCTGCTCTGCCCTGACTCACGCATGCAAAGCCCGGGAAATGTATCTATATTCCCGGGCTGAGCTTCCTCCAGCCCTATTGGCCGCAAGGGAGCACCTGACCTCTGTCTCTCTAAGCCTCCTGGGAGTTGTAGTCCCCAGGGGCTGCCTAAAGCATTGGGGCCGCGTGCGCACTTGCCCTGCGCATGCGCGAACCCCTAATGGCCGCCACCAACTCCCTCTACTCTGTCCTGCCCTCGCGCGATCTCTCCCTAGCCCTGGAGTCCTATCGCGCGCTGGCCGCCTCCTGCGCATGCGCAAACCTACGCGCAATGGCGGCGCACTCTCTCCTAGCCGCCGAGCCGGTGGCAACGCGATCGCGGCCCTAGCGACGGCCCGATCGCGTCCCCGGCAACCACAAGCGCGATCTGCTCCCTGCACTGGCCCCCACCCTCGTGAAGTGCCGGCGGGTCCGTCGCAGCCTCCGGCGGCACCCGCTACCACACGGCCTTCATGGAGGGGGGCCAGAAAGTGAAAATTCACCTCGGGGCTACATATATATACCAGTTATACCTCTCACAACGTCACTCCTGAGGACGCCAAGTAAGGTGAAACGCGTAGAGTGACGCTGTCTCTACCCACCGGAATCCTTGAATGCCGATGACGTCACTTCCGGTTGCTGACACGCACTCGTGACACGCAGAGCAGAGAAGGAGGGAGACCAGAGAGAGAGGCCCCATCCGGTGGCAGCATCGAGCGATATGTGCAGAGATCATTGAGATCTAAAATGCTGTTTTTATTCTTGCAACATGTGAGTAGATTGGATTATAACTACTTCATTTATTAAATTGTTTTACGGTCTACGCTATGTCCAGTGTTTTCCTGCCCTAAAGGTCAGCTGGGAACCACAGTATTCTGGCAACACCATACTCCACAGATTGACACCAGCTCTTAAAGATACCTTTATGTGCCTTCATCCTACCTCACGTTTGTGAGTATTCTGTGTACACATTCTGTGCTAGCAACTTTACTCCATCACTGTTTGCACAATATTGCACCAAAAGCATTTTTCTTTTTATGTGTTCCCACATGGTATGCGCTTCCTGATGATCCACTTGCCACTTTCTATGAGGATTGAGAAAGAAATCCTACACCAGGTTACAGCTGCAATCAACCATTGTGTTTGTCTAAGTATCACCATTATCACTATTATATTGATTATATCACTGTTATTGTAAATGTATATGAGCGCTGAATTTGGTTAATACTCCACACACACTTTATTTATATAGCGCCATTAATGTACATAGCGCTTCACAGTAGTAATACATGGGGTAATCAAAAAAATAACAGATAATATAAATAACAGATCATGGGAATAAGTGCTTTAGACATAAAAGTAACATTAAGGAAGAGGAGTCCCTGCCCCGAGGAGCTTACAGTCTAATTGGTAGGTAGGGAGAACATACAGAGACAGTAGGAGGTAGTTCTGGTAAGTGCGTCTGCAGGGGGCCAAGTTTTATGTATCATGTGTTCAGAATATCCACAGTGCTATTCATATCCTTCTTTAAGCAAGTGTGTCTTAAGGTGGGGCTTAAAGGTGGATAGAGAGGGTGCTAGTCGGGTACTGAGGGGAAGGGCATTCCAGAGGTGTGAGGCAGTCAGTGAAAGAGGTTTAAGGCGGGAGAGGGCTTTAGATACAAAGGGGGTAGAAAGAAGACATCCTTGAGAAGAACGCAAGAGTCTGGATGGTGCATAACGAGAAATTAGAGCTAAGATGTAAGGAGGGGCAGAAGAGTGTAAAGCTTTAAAAGTGATGAGAAGAATGGAGTGTGAGATGCGGGATTTGATTGGAAGCCAGGAGAGGGATTTCATGAGGGGAGATGCTGAGACAGATCAAGGAAGAGTAGAGTGATTCTGGCAGCAGCATTTAGGATATATTGTAGGGGAGGCAGGAAGGCCGGACAGCAGGAGGTTACAGTAATCAAGACGGGAGAGAATGAGGGCCTGAGTCAGCGTTTTAGCAGTCGAGCAACAGAGGAAAGGGCGTATCTTTGTTATATTGTGGAGGAAAAGGCAACAAGTTTTAGAAATGTTTTGAATGTGAGGGGCGAATGTGAGAGAGGAGTCGAGTGTGACCCCTAGGCAGCGTGCTTGGGCTACTGGGTAAATGATCGTAGTTCCAACAGTAATGTGGAAGGAGGTAGTAGGGCCAGGTTTGGGAGGAAGTATGAGGAGCTCTGTTTTAGCCATGTTGAGTTTAAGGCGGCGGAGTGCCATCCATGATGATATAGCAGAGAGACATTCAGAAACTTTGGTTTGTACAGCATGTGTAAGGTCGGGTGTTGAAAAGTATATTTGTGTGTCGTCAGCATAGAGGTGATATTTGAACCCAAAAGATGTTATTAGGTCACCTAGAGAGAGTGTGTACAGAGAAAAGAGAAGAGGTCCCAGGACAGAGCCTTGGGGTACCCCCACAGAGAGATCTATAGAGGAGGAGGTGTTAGGCCGAGTCCATAGAAGGACAGTCCGTGCTGAGGCGTGCGGACGCTCCGCGCTGAGCCCCTGCATCCTCAATGAGGATGCCTTGAGAGTGGGCTTACGCGAGCGTCCGCAGGCGTGCTGATGAGTTGGAGGTTTCAGCCGAGTGTCAAGCTGTTTTTCAGCGCGCTGTCGGCAAAAAACCTCCATTCACAGCACAGCAGTGTCGAAGTCACGGCGCCGTGACGTCGGCACCGTGACGTCGACGTCAGTGCGTCACGGGCGATAGGCCCAGCGACATCACTGCCCCGCCTCCAACCACCTCCCCCCGGCTCAGATCGCGCCCGCTGGCTCGCCTGTATGGGCATGAAATCGCCCAGATTTTAGCAGGCGAGCCTCAGCGTCAGCGCGGTTTGGATCGCCTCATGCCTCTTTGGCCCGGGCCTTAGCAGAAGAGACACTGAAAGCACGATGGGAGAGGTAGGATGAGATCCAGGATAGAGCTCTGTTCCGAATACCAAGAGTATGGAGAATATGAAGGAGAAGAGGGTGCTCCATGGTGTCAAATGCTGCAGAGAGGTCAAGTAATATGAGCAGCGTGTAATAACCTCTGTATTTGGCAGCATGGAGGTCATCAGTTATTTTAGTGAGGGCTGTTTCTGTGGAGTGAGCAGTGCGGAAGGCAGATTGTAGAGGGTCTAGGAGAGAATAGGTGTTGAGAAAATGGAGCAATCGAGAGAATACAAGACGTTCAAGGAGTTTAGAGGCAAAAGGCAGGAGGGAGACAGGTCGATAGTTAGAAAGACAGGTAGGGTCAAGCTTGCTGTTTTTGAGTAACGGTATGACTGTTGTATGTTTGAAAGAGGATGGAAAGGTTCCAGAGCAGAGGGAGGAGTTAAAAATGTGTGTGAGCGTAGGGATTATAGTAGGAGCAAGAGGTTTTAGGAGATGGGAGGGAATGGGGTCAAGAGAGCAAGTGGTAGATGGAGAAGAGGCGATCAACAGAGACACATCCTCCTCTGAGACAGTGGAAAAAGAGTCAAGGAAGGCAGGAGGAGATTTAGGAAGAGGTGTTGGATGGGAGGAAGAAACAGAGGGGATGTTCTGACGTATGGATTCCACCTTTTCCTTAAAATAGTCAGCAAAGTCTTGAGCGGAGAACAGTCAGCGTGGGTTAGACTTGTGCATGTTGATTAGAGTAGAAAAGTAGGCTTGTTTAGCTTGCGAGAGGGCAGAGTTGAAACAGGATAGCATAAATTTGTAGTGAAGGAAGTCTGCGAGAGTGTGAGACTTCCTCCAGAGGCGTTCAGAGGAACGAGTGGAGGAACGCAGCATGCGCGTGTTGGAATTTAGCCAGGGTCTAGTGTTAGGAGGGCGAGGGCGGCAGAGAGAAAGCGGGGCATGTAGATCCAGAGACGAGGACAAGACAGAGTTGTATTCCTGACCAGGTTGTCAGGGTCTGTAGCAGAACTGAGAGAGGAGAGGGAGGAGCGTAAAGTGGACTCGAAGTAAGGTAAGTGAATAGAGCGCAGGTTTCTGCAGAACCGGGTGGTAGATGTGGTGGAGAAGGGGAGAAGCGAGATAGAGAGAATGAGATGAGATGATGGTCAGAGAGAGGAAAAGGGGAAATGGAGAAATCGGAGAGAGAGAAGTTTTTAGTGAAAACCAGGTCTAAGTAGTGGCCATCCTTGTGTGTGCTGGCTGCAGTCCACTGTTGAAGGCCAAAAGAAGAGGTTAGAGAAAGAAAGCAGGAAGCCCAAGGGAGAGAGGGGTCATCAATGTGGCATTTGAAGTCCCCAAGGAGAAGAACAGGGGAGTCTGAGGAGAGGAAGAAAGAGAGCCAGGATTCAAAGTTAGAGAGAAAGGCAGAAGTGGGATGAGTAGAGGTAGGTGGGCAATAGATGACCACCACATGAAAAGGGAGAGGAGAGAAAATCTGGACAGTGTGAGCCTCAAAGGAGGGAAAAGCAAGAGAGGAAGGAATAGGAAGGGTTCGGTAACGACAGAGAGAGGAGAGCAGGAGCCACACGCCTCCACCCCTGCCATCAGGGTGCGGAGTGTGGGAGAAAGAAAGGCCACCTTAAGAGAGGGCAGCTTCTAGAGCAGAGTCAGACTGAGTGAGCCAGGTCTCAGTTATAGCAAAGAGAAGCAGAGAAAGAAGTCATGCACAGAGAGGAACTTGTTAGAAAGGGAGCGAGCATTCCAAAGAGCACAGGAGAAAGGGAGAGAGGAGGGAGGGTGGCAGGGGATGGGTATGAGGTTGGAGGGGTTGACACCAGAAGGAGTAGAGGTTACAGTTGGCAGGCGAGGGCGAGCACATGTAGGAATAAGACAGGGACCAGGATTGGGAGAGATATCCCCAGAAGCAAGGAGGAGAAGCATGGATAGAAAAAGGATGTGTGAGGATGATTTGTAGGGGTGTTTTTTAGTGCAGGGGATATAGCTGTGTGGTGTCAGAGGACGCAGGTAAGAAAGGAGTTCATGTGAAATGTGAAGTGGTGAAGGAAGGAGAGATGGAGATATATGAATAGAGTTAGAGACATACTGAGGCTGGTAAAAAGAAGTGCATCATTTGAGAAGAAGTGAAGTCACAGCAAATATAAATGGTAAAGGCAGCATCACAGCAGTAATGATGCAGTCTGGTATATATGATATCCTCCTTTCCAGCGTAGTTCAAATGCAGGAATCAGGGCCAGATGCGGTGTCCACTTCTTCCTCGCTTCTTTCAAAGTTCCTTTTAAACTTCAGTTGTTCAGTAGTCATGCCACTTATAATGGGCCATTTGGATATGGGCTGCAGGCAGACTAGCTGTTCTGACTGTGTTTATATAGGCCTTAAAAGTCACCTGACAGTGTGGTTCTGTCTGCTTAATTAGCACATCTGAGGCACATTCAAAAAAATGGTTTTCTACACAGTGTGTTCCCTGCCTAGGTGGCAACACTTAATTTGATTAGGGGTAGACAGAAAACAGCATTCAAATATGGTTTTTACCTAGCATTGGATCACTTGCATATACTATATAATACACACAGCAAAGGCTTCAATGAGGATTTAGAGATGGGTTTTACCTAGCATTGGATCACTTGCATATACTATATAATACACACAGCAAAGGCTTCAATGAGGATTTAGAGATGTTTTTTTACCTAGCATTGGATCACTTGCATATACTACATAATACACACAGCAAAGGCTACAATGAGGATTTAGAGATGGTTTTTACCTAGCATTGGATCACTTGCATATACTATATAATACACACAGCAAAGGCTTCAATGAGGATTTAGAGATGGTTTTTACCTGAGGAGAGAAGAAGGATAAGAAGGATAAGATCCATTAGGGTAAGAGTTCCTTCATTTTAAACTTCAGTTGTTCAGTAGTCATGCCACTTATAATGGGCCACTTGGATTTGGGCTGATGAGACATTAATGACCCATTAAGGTCAAAATGGCTTTCTGTGGGTGGGCACACACACACATACACACACACACACACACACACACACACACACGCACACACACTCTATATGTATTACTTCATTAACTTGGCGGCTAACCGCTAAGGCAATGAAGGGGTTAACTACCAGTGCCCGGTTTATTGTGGGTAGCGGGGTGGGTGAAGGTGGTATGTGGCCCTTGCAGGGGGTTGCAGATGTAGTTAACCCCTTCATTTCCTTAGAGGTTAATGCAGGGGTTAACCCCTCCCGCTACCACACGATAGGCCTAAACCTCAATCCTATACATCCATCTTTGGGGCTACTACCCCCTTCACCCAATCCCTCTACCTCCAATAAAGAAAACTAAACACAACAACCCTACTACCCACCTCCTCTATCCCAAACAACCCCCCCCCCACACACCCAAAGCATACAGTATAGTAATTGGCAAAATTACTATTATCCAGATATGGATAATAGCTCATTTGCCCATTCTAAAGCAAACATTAGCCAGCCAGCATGAAGGGCGTCCTCATCACCATACTCCAGATCCATGTCCTCCATTGGCAACAAGAGTAAAAGAAAAAACACAATCTAATGACCCCTAATCCCTTAATCATCTCGGTGCTTAAAAACCACTATAGTAATTAAGGGGTTAAAAAAACCTCACCCGCTACCGACCCGGGAAGCCTAACCACCCACCCTGGCACAAGTACCCCCATCCTCTACCCTTGATTGGCACAGTGGTACATCATAACCATATTTTATTTATTAATAAAAATGTTTTACCAGGAAGTAATACATTGAGAGTTACCTCTCATTTTCATGTCTGTCCAGGGCATAGAGTTATGATGACAAATAATACATGGTTACAAGTACATAGTTACATAAGTGAACAGGGTATTGTGATGGTAGTGGTTGCTTGCTGGTATGCTGTGATGGTATGGGGAGGCAACAGGACAGGCTCTCCATGATGGTTCTTTTGTCAGTAGAGCGCCTCCATCATATGAGGATCCTGGGACAGCCAGGATGGTTCTCACAGGCAACTCTTCTCACGTGTTCAAACAGCAAGCATCACACCAGAGATGATATAACTGGGTTTATTGGTTCAGTACTGCATTACAGGCTCCATTCCCTGAAGGCAGTACCCAGGGTCTGAGGCCCTATGCACCCCTTCTCAACACACCTTACCCCCTAATAGGGCAAGGCCTCAGCCTACTCCTGTCCAGGAGAGGCTTTACTGGTGCTTCCTCCACTCAGAGATCAGCACAGACCTCCCTCTCAAACCCTTACTCTAACCTCTAGAGAGAAACCCCTCCTTCCCGGGAGAGTGGCTAGTAAGCCGGACTCCTCAGTCATAGGCCCTCCAGGTAATACCAGGCTAATCCTGAACTGTATGTATCTAACATACATATTATAACATACCCAGGTCCTGAAGGATTTACTCCTAACACTGCCTGTTTTACCTGGCACTTACTGTGCTGGAGGGGCCAGAGCATTAGTAGCCTAGGGAGACTTGGCTACATGTAATATAAAGCAATCTGCACCATTTTTGTCTTCTCTATTTTTGCATGTGGGATCCACTTCCCTCTTATTCTCCCACTTCACTCATCTGGCTCTGATGAATGCCATCACAAGATACACACACGAGTTGGTTACTCCAAACAACCACACTGCCTAAATCACTCACGGACCCTGTGAGTGAATTACAGGCATACCCCGCTTTAAGTACACTCACTTTAAGTACACTCACGAGTAAGTACATATCGCCCAGTAGGCAAACGGCAGCTCACGCATGCGCCTGTCAGCATGTCCTGAACAGCAATACCGGCTCCCTACCTGTACTGAAGCTGTGCGCAAGCGGAGAGACTATAGAGCCTGTTACAAATGCGTTATTTACATCAGTTATGCACGTATATGACGATTGCAGTACAGTACATGCATCGATAAGTGGAAAAAGGTAGTGCTTCACTTTAAGTACATTTTCGCTTTACATACATGCTCCGGTCCCATTGCGTACGTTAATGCGGGGTATGCCTGTACTTATAATGTTTTCTCATTTTTCACCTATGCAAAATACTGTATTGCACTATATTTGTAATTTATTTATTTTTCATATATACCTGGATTTATTTGCACTCCCGATTCACCTTCTTCATATATCACAAGCTCCCACATATAGAATTTTGTGAATACATAACACTGTACAGTGTGTGCAAATGAAACATAAATAATCTTGCAACATGTTCTCCCACAACATCAATCACATCCTTTCTATATACAGTACCATTATTCGTTCAAAAACACACTTTAGCTTTATACAAGAGGGAAGTAATTGTCAATGAAAAACTGAACTTTGTGAACTGTTATTATTAGTCAAATAAATTAACAATTGAATGCCAGATCTTGAGTGATAAATGATGATCAAATGCTTCTCATGTGCATGAACATTATGTGATTGTGATTATAGACAGATGGTAAAATAGGGAAATATTTTGGTATTGTATATACAGTACCATTATATTTTACCAACTGCAACAGAGCATGTTGATAGAGAAAATGTTGTATACAAATGGTAAAGTATACATTACTTTAAGGATGGAACTTAGCTGAAAGCAGAGGTTACGGCAGTGATCTTGGTCCTGTGAAAATGTCAGCATTCAGAAATCCATTTATCTTTTAAATAAACACACACATTCCCAGTAAGATCAAACCCAACACCCACCACATCACACATATAGAGTGAGAGTGTGTGAGTGAGAATGTGTGAGTGAGAGTGTGTGAGTGAGAGTGTGTGAGTGAGAGTGAGAGTGTGTGAGTGTGAGTGAGAGTGAGTGTGTGAGTGAGAGTGAGAGTGTGTGAGTGAGAGTGAGAGTGTGTGAGTGTGTGTGAGTGAGAGTGAGAGTGAGAGTGACAGTGTGTGAGTGAGAGTGACAGTGTGTGAGTGAGAGTGAGAGTGAGAGTGTGAGTGTGAGTGTGAGTGTGAGTGTGTGTGTGTGTGTGTGTGTGTGTGTGTGTGTGTGTGTGTGTGTGTGTGTGTGTGTGTGTGTGTGTGTGTCACCACAGACAGCCATTTTGACCTTAATGAGTCATTAATGTCTCATCAGTGTGGGGTTGGTTAACTGGCTATGCAAAAATGAAGCAATGGGGATGGGGTTTACCATACTTAATTACGTTATGGTTGGTAAAAAAGTGACAAAAACCCTCCACAGCAAAGCATACAGTATAGCAAATGGAAATATTACTGTGTGCTCATTTGAATGTCTTAGACATGTCTGCAACCCCACCTTTCACCATTATCACACAGCACACAGCACAGTATGGTACTGCTGCGACACACTTTATTCGAGCAAATACCCATTATGTACCTGGCAGATACCTGGAATGCGCCGCTTCTCACCTCTGACAAGCCCCGTTGCATTTGCCTTCCCAGCCTGGGTTCATGCCTGGCTGATGGGCGGCTGATCTGTTAAATGATAATGATTAGGATTTAATAGGCTGCAATGCTTCGCATGTCTACCAGATGGCATAAATTCATGAATTGTAATGCAGTATATATATATATACTGTGCAGTATTGCAGCCAGCGGGAATAAAATGCTTCAATCCCTGCCTGGAAAATAACTCAATGCACTCGGGCAGAAAACGGTCACAAACCTCAATACACCCGGGTATACCCGAATTCGTGGGACTAGCCAAGCTCAAATAAAGTGTGTCGCCAGTGTAAACCCCATCCTCATTGCCTTATTTTTGCATAGCCAGTTAACCAACCCCACACTGATGAGACCCATCAAGGTCGAAACGGCTGTCTGTGGGTGGGTTTTCTGGCTAAGCGTCTGAACCCTGGCTGTGCTCAAAGCTGTGACCATGCAGCAAGCTTAAGCCTATAGGAAACCATGTTAAAAATGGTTTGAAGTGTAACGGGTATTCCACCCCACCCAATCTCATATATAGTGTGGGTGAGTAGAACATGTAGTGTTACCGATGTGGTGCGTATACCTGCAGGCTCACAGGAGGTCTGAGCCTCCGCTAATGAGAGCCTGGGGTGAATCCTCTGGAACGGATCTTCGTTTACAGCGCCTCCACCTATGTAGGATTCTATGGAAATGTAGAATGACCCTACATAGGAACCCAATCAGAAACCACACACACAGTGATTATATAACTAAGGACTTTACTAACGAATAATAATGATAACCTGTGTCTCTCTCACGGTGAGACACTAACAGTGACGTCTCGCAGGACGATTCCCAAACACTAGGTGATCCCACCCAGTGTCCCAAGAACCCTACCCAATGTCCCGTACTCCTACAGAGATAGTCAATGGGTGACTGCGCAGTCACTAAGAACCTATAGGCCTGTTGGTGCACATGTGATGGTATAATACCTGCCGAGCACTCCTGTACTCGGGTCAGCAACAATCTTCTCAAAGGGTCAGACGTGTGATGAATCCGTCTGATCCTCCAACCGAACTCCTTGCACGTGCGGACCGCTAAGGCGGTCCCACTCTGGAATCGTCTCTGTGGACCCCAACGTGGGTCCAACCGCTTCCACAGGAACAGCAGCAGCCGCTGTGTCCCTATCTATCTCAATGGTACTAACGTGACAGGAACCCTAACCTAGGGCCTGTCCCTGTAGTACAGCAACCTGTAGTGGCTTGGGGAACTCCTATGGGCCTGGCAGGGGTAATGACCTATCCCACTCCCCTAACTACCCAAGTCCCTCGCCTCACTACTATTCAACTTGTCCCAGCGCCTACAGCAGCAAGCTGTAGCTCACTGGAGGCTGCAGCCAACGGGCTGCGCAACAAGGTGCCTGCCTGTCAGACCTCACAGCACTAACAGCCGTGACTCTGACCAGGCAGCACTCTACACTAAGGGCAGTGTCCCTATCTTGGGCCTCCCTAAGCATTTACCCACTAAGCTAGTGGGGAGTTGGGGCCTACCTGGGGTGTGGGTACCTATGGGGTGCAGGAGCTGCTCTCACTCCCCGCACCCTTCTTCCCTCACAGCTCCCTAGCTCCAACTCTCTAACACCTTCTGAACAGTTACCCACCCAACTAGTGGGGAGTTGGGGTCTACCTGGAGTATAGGTACCTATATGGGGCAGAAGCTGCACTCGCTCCCCACACCCTACTTCCCTAACAGCTCCCTGACTCCAACTCTCTGTAACCTTCCTTTCCCCAGCTCCCACTAATGTAAGTGGCAGGGTCCCTATCCTGAGGGCTGCCCCTGGCAACACTCACCTTACTGGGGAGCTGAGCTATCTCGGGCCCTGGGGGTGCTGGCCTAGTACAGGGAGTCCACGACTCCTGTACCCTACCTCCTTCCCTGGGCTGCTCCGGTCTCTGACTGCTCTAACGTGCTGCAAGCCCGCCAAATGTATCTCTTTTCCCAGGGGTCTCCTAAGCCCTATTGGCTCCCTGGTGTCACATGGGGCTCGCAAAGGCTCTTGGGACATGTAATCCCAGCTCCGAGCCTTCCCTGGTAGGCTAGGGGTTCGCGGGCTTTTCCCTACCTTCACTGCGCTTGCGCAAGCTTTCCCGGGCTGCCTCGATCTTCCCTCAGCTCTCCCTGCTCTCGCGCGAGCTATCCCTGTCTCGGGGGCTTTCCCTGCGCCTACGCATCCCTGCGCATGCGCAACAGTGTCCTCAATGGCGGCGCCCTGCTTGTCCGGCCGCCGGGACCTTAGAGACGCGATCGCGGCCTTAGCAACCGCCCGATCGCGTCCCTGGCAACCGGCCGCAGGCAGGAGAAGCCGCGCTGCTCCCTGCTCCAGCCCCCACCCTTGGAAGCAGCCGTCGGGTCTGTCGGCACCCGCGACCGAGCTGCCCAAGGGGAGGGGGGTCTCCAGGAGCCACGGGAGCTCCAGGCTACAGAAGCAAAAGGTGACACTGTGCTCATTTGCATGTCATTTCCCAGAATCCCTTGCTGCAGTGGAAGTGCTGTGTGCTGTGTGATAATGGTGAAAGGCGGGGTTGCAGACATGTCTAAGACATGCAAATGAGCATACAGTAATATTTCCATTTGCTATATGCTTTGCTGTGGAGGGTTTCTGTCACTTTTTTTTACCCACCATAACTTAAATATATATATAGCCTCTGGGCCTGGGGAACATCTGATCATACCATCAAGATGCCCTATAATATCTGGGGTAAGCATCATCCAGAGGCTGGAGCCTCTGAGACCTGCACTGCTGTACGAAGAAGATCTGTAGTGAATGCCTAATAAAGACCCTTCATCATAATACTCCTGTCTGAGTATCAGTACCTGGGCAGGAGGTAAGAAACATGCAATAGTGGGGGCTGATCTCTGAACACCCTGGAGCCCACTACTGCTGGAGGCGCTAAGCACCTTGAGAAGAAGCTAAGAGAATAAACCTAAGCCTGTTCTGATCTCCCACCATCGCAGATCAAACTCAGATCTCCTGACCCTAACAGGTACTCGCACCACACACACAAGGTAGCAGAAGTTGTGTATCTCCCACGGGGAGGGGGGGAGTGGGGGCAGGGTATAGTTCTACATATGTGTAGCCCCCTGTAAACAGTACGGGCTATACCTATCTTCCTCCTACTGTGGTAAGTCCTGTTAAGGGCAGGCACCAGTAGTTATCATGGGTTTTCCCCCTTCCTAGCCTGCCCTGAGTGGTAGACGCAGGCCCCTGACTCTGCTGCAGGCACGAGACAGAGGGGAGGCTCTGTTGACATCATTAGGGGTGGTGCTGACTCTATATTTAGCAGCCGCTCCTGTAAGTGACAGCTCTGTTAGTCCTGGGCGAGTTCGAGACCTGTGCTGTCCGAGGAGTTGGAGGAGACAGTGCGGTCTCACCTGTGCTGCCGTACAGGAGCAGAGAGAGGAGCAAAGAGACTCAGCCACTTTGAGTAGAGCTCATAGCACAATAGACCCGGTGGACCAATGCCCCTCACCCCGCTGCTGGGGGTGATGGGGAGAATCCAGTCTCCACCCAGAGGCTAACCTCTGAGGTGGGCTGCGGGGTATTGACGCCCCAGCCCAGACCATCCTGTTGGAGGAGAGACTTGGAGGAAAGGAGAGGAGGAGAGTGAACAACGGTGCTTTGCTGTTGTTGTTTGGGCTGCTGGTTGCCATTACATTTGGAGTCACTGATCTGACCAATAAAGAGACTATACTTTTATACAAAGACTGTGTTGTGAGTTTGGAGCATTCAACCCTGGACCAGGGAGGTTCTTCTATACAGGTCCTATCCCATATTCCTGGGAGTATAGAAGATGGAGGCGCTGCACCACTAAGAAAGCATGGAGGCTACCACCCCAGGAGCCTGGTCCTGTCTCCCCAATAACAACGCGGGAAGCTCAGGTACCAAGCACCAAGGCCCGATGCCCTCAATGTGGCACGTTCTACCTTTGGCCAAACGAGCCGTGGCCATTGATCGAGACCCCGCGGGGTGCCTCTCTGGGAACATTAACGGAGTTGGTGGAAGGCAAAGACAAGACTGCCCTGGTTCCCCGTCATACCCAAGCGGGAGGAACCAAGGCCCAGCCCGCTATCGAACTGAGCGAGCTGTCGACAGAGAAGAGCGCGACCGCAGTGGAGGTACCAGAGCGAGACTACTTTGTACCTATACCCACTGGTTGTATCGCCGAAGAACCCGGTGACTCCCTAGCGGAGGAACCGATCCTGATATCCTCGGAGGAAGAGGTTGGCGTGACGTCGGTGGCGATGCGCCTACTGGCGAACCACCCCCGAGGCCTCAAGAGGGAGCAGACGAGTCCGGAAACCATCCGACGGTGAGCGCTGGTGCGGCCGGAGGCCCGTAAGAGTCCCACGGCCGTAGTGACTCCCAGTGCGGCGGATACAGAGATGGAGACCGAGACGACCCTAGAGGAGCCCGATATCATCAAACAGCAGCGGAGCGGTAAGGACACTCCACCACCCCCTTAACCCCGCCAGGCGACAGCAGTGACCGCGGAGGACGAGAAGGAAAGGCTTGAGGCCTACTCGTCCGGCCGTGCACCGGATGCTCCGCCACTGCCCATGCAGGTCCTCGACGTACTTCCGGTGCGTGACCACGGAGCGGATGGAGATTCTGCGGGCACCCCTGTTGATGTCGTCTCTGGTTCCACCGGAAAGAGAAGGCTGGGAGGAGTGTTCTCCTCATGAAGCATAGATTCAGCCATTGCCCTGGCTACCCTACAGAGTCGAGGCCCCTCCAGGGAAGCCCGACGCATGGTGGAGAGCGCGTCTAAGAAAGCGTCAACTGGTCGCGGTATCACCTGCTTGCTGGACAATGACGTGAACGTTGCCCCTACCCCAGCCCATAGCTCCATCGGCCCGGCCACTGCCCCTGCCCCGTCACGAGTAGTGCCACCGGGACCTAGCAGGGATAAGTTATATAAATACCCCGAATACTCCAAGGACTTGCGGGATTGGGAGTTGAGCGATGAGGGTTCCGATGGGGAGATACCGTATTCAAGTGTTATACCTGTGCCTAACCCTGTGCCGTTTTCTTCTGCATCTAGAGGGAGGGCCCGTGGGTCCCACACTCCAGTAGAGGCTGGGCATACCAGCAAAGTGGTTCACAAAATGAATCCTACGAGATATATCAAAGCCAAAGGGAGGAGAGATTGCTGTGATCTACTGATGTGGGTACATCCAGTGTATCATCTCAGGTAGAGTCAGAGGTAGAACGCCCTAGTCCTGCCACTGAGTACGAGCACCATGACAAATGGTGGGCGCCTTTGTTTACCGGCTACCACGGAGGGGATGGACCGTACACTGTTCTTATTAATTAAGAATAATGTAGTAGACCATTGGTGGGCGGCTGGTTCTTTCACTCCACAGGAGGTGGAGGAAGAGTTAGATCATAGGTTCCGGCAGATAGAACAGAAAATGATTGTACCCCGAGGCCCCAGTACCTTGTACGATGAAGTAGCTCCGGAAGAGCCTGTGTTTTGGGTACTGCCAAGCAGGGCGGGGCACCGCAAGCTCACCAAACTAAGTCGAGCTGACCGGGCCAAAGTTGCTAGATACCGGCAGTCCCACGGGTATGAGTATCCCTATGTGCCTGAGCCCATCATGAGAGAAATTGAAGAGAACCGAGACAGTTGGCTTAGGGAGGCTGTACAAGAGTATCTTCGGACCAAGTTCGGTCAGGGAGGATATCACAATGAGGATAAGATAAGCAAATTAGTACGCATATGGAGCATAGGTAGATGTATCTACATGCATGGTGTAACTTATCGTCCTGAGCACGGGCCGGTCCAATCGTTCGCTGTGACCGTCACGGATCATAATGGGCGGCGGGTAAGAAAGCCTGATCCAAAGCATTATCTGTAGGGTTCTCCATGTTGGGAGAACCGGTGGTGTTGTCAATTAACTACCTCATTATGCAATGTATATGACAATGTCTCATAATGTGTGCTGTTTCCCAGGTTGTTCGCCGCAGGATGGGTCTGCTAAAACTAGGTCCAAGTGGGGACCATTGGATTCCACCATAGGGAGAGTGTAACCCCCTGTAAAAAGCACGGGCTATACCTATCTTCCTCCTACTGTGGTAAGTCCTGTTAAGGGCAGGCACCAGTAGTTATCATGGGTTTTTCCCCTTCCTAGCCCTGCCCTGAGTGGTAGACGCAGGCCCCTGACTCTGCTGCAGGCACGAGACAGAGGGGAGGCTCTGCTGACATCATTAGGGGTGGGGCTGACTCTATATTTAGCAGCCGCTCCTGTCAGTGACAGCTCTGTTAGTCCTGGGAAAGTTCGAGTCCTGTGCTGTCCGAGGAGTTGGAGGAGACAGTGCGGTCTCACCTGTGCTGCCGTGCAGGAGCAAAGAGAGGAGCAAAGAGACTCAGCCACTTTGAGTAGAGCTGATAGCACAATAGACCCGGTGGACCAATCCTCCTCACCCCGCTGCTGGGGGTGATGGGGAGAATCCAATCTCCACCCAGCGGCTAACCTCTGAGGTGGGCTGCGGGGTATTGACGCCCCAGCCCAGACCATCCTGTAGGAGGAGAGACTTGGAGGAAAGGAGAGGAGGAGAGTGAACAACGGGGCTTTGCTGTTGTTGTTGGGGCTGCTGGTCACCACTACATTTGGAGTCGCTGATCTGACCAATAAAGAGACTATACTTTTATACAAAGACTGTGTTGTGAGTTTGGAGCATTCAACCCCTGGACCAGGGAGGTTCTTCTATACAGGTCCTATCCCATATTCCTGGGAGTATAGAAGATGAAGGCGCTGCACCACTAATAAAGCATGGAGGCTACCACCCCAGAAGCCTGGTCCTGTCTCCCCAATAACAACGCGGGAAGCTCAGGCCCTCCTGTTCCACGCAGGTATGCACCACTACTACTCATGTAATCTATCCTCACGCACCCTAGACACCACCGATGAGTCTGGGAGGGGGGGAATAAGGGTTACATATGTATACCTATTCCCATATGCACCATGAGGAGCTTAACTTGTGTTTCAAGAGCAATAGGCATTCTCTGTATGTAGCATTTGATATAAAACCTTATGTATACATATATTCTAATATCTAAACAGATTACCCCTCTAATTTCACAGGCAGACTTTGACAATAACACATAGAACAGCTCACTAACATGGGAGACCACGAGTCCCCAATGTCATATCTCAATTACAGAAAGCATGTAAAATCCTTTTCTTCAATCCTCCCATGGGTGGTCAATGTGTTTAATCCATAAATCCAGTGCAATTCCCATAGTTTACATTTATTCAGGGCACCAGTAACCCTTCTGATTTAACATAGTGTAAGTTGACTGATATTTTACACACCGCTATTAAAAATATCTTAATTATAACCACAATAACCACAAAATGGAGGAAGCTTAATGCAAAAGAATTTATTGTAATACCATGTACTGCGAACAGAAAACAATAAACTTCAAGTTAAAAAAAATATATTAATCTTAATTATAAAAATGGTAGATATGAAATAAGTTTCCAGAAATTCATACATACATCAATTTGCTTGTTAATCGAGCTGTGGGATCCAAATGTTTCTATACACATGCACAATATACACTGTATCATTAATACACAGTATGTATCCCAATGCATCACTCCATTGTGCACTTTGTATTGTAGTCTTTCTTTTCTTTTTTTTTAAATCTTAAAAATCTGCTCTGTCCACCCGGGAAATCTTTTCCTTTCTTCCTAACCTTTCCTGTACCACATGACTCTATTTGGGAGTCACAGAGCTTTCCTGATTAAGTGTTAAGGTGGTTAAGGTATTTATATCATGCGGGTCCACAGTCAAGATGGCATATTAACCCTTTCTTTCTTGACCCCACTGGCAGCAATAGGTTTTAACTAGACTAATTTTGCTACATAAATGTATCATTTCAGATCATGGATTACAGATTTCTATTAAAAACTAGGGACAGCCTCAACATTTGTTGAAGTTGAAACACACCTACTGTACTGTACCACAATCAAGTTAATTATTGAAGAGTGCTATTTTACGTATATCTTTATTAATATAGTGCCATTAATGTACAGCTGTAAAACACTTGACAATCATATAAATAACAAATAATACAGATAACACATAATGGGAAGAAGTGTTTCAGACATAAAAGTGACATATAGAAAAATCAGTCCCTGCCCCGAAGAGCTTACAATCTAATTGGTAAGTAGGAAGAACGTACAGAGACAGTAGGAAGGTGTTCTGGTAAGTGCGTCTGCAAGCGGCCAAGGTTTATGTATATTTGATGTGGATTCTTACCACCCACTATATCCGGCATTAAAGGAAAGGTTAAACTAGATGGATATTTGTCTTTTTTCAACCTTCAATTGCTCAGTAATTCTTGAGGCTTATACTGTTGTTATGCATTTCCTGTTATATTGTGCACATTTCTATTTATACTGGAAAAGTACCATTTTTTCCAGGTTAAGAGAATTGTATTTGATAGAAATGAGAGTTCATCACAGGTCTGTCTTGTAGAGCCTTTGTAGGGTGTACTTGTACAATAAATAATAGCATAAAACACTTGTTTGTTAAAAGCAATTAATTATCTTTTTTTAAAATAGCGTGCTAACCTTGACTAAGCAGTGACATACGTGTTGCAGTATATACAGTATTATAAATACTATATGGAAAGTACAAAGCAGTACAAATGGTTTGTAGTCAAAATGCTACTTTAATATAAAAGAAAAAAAGATTTTTTCTTTAATGTGATTTCAAAAGATACATTTGTGGTATATGTTCCATTATAGTTTTGTTTTTTAACTATTATTATTATTATTAATAATAATAATAATAATATTTATTGGTGAAACTTCATTGGTGGCATCTAGTGAATTTTGATGTTTACAAACACACAGAACCCCAACAAGCTCTTTTTTGGGAACCCCTGAGCCCCACAAAATATATATGTATATAAGTGTCAAAAAGGAGAGCTGTTGAGCGTGGCAAATGTATACAACAAGCAACAGAGAAGCCCAATGCTACATCCAATATGACAAAAATACACAGTCAAATACTTATATATTCTCTTGAAAAAGGGTAATTTAGTTTAACCCTTTGGCCAAGGGGTTAAACTAAATGACCCTTTTTCAAGAGAATATATTGTATTGTATTGTATGTCTTTATTTATATAGCGCCATTAGTGTACATAGCGCTTCACAGTAGTAATACATGTGGTAATCAAATAAATAACAGATAATATAAATAACAGGGGAATAAGTGCTTTAGACATAAAAGTAACATTTTGGAAGAGGAGTCCCTGCCCCGAGGAGATTACAGTCTAATTGGTAGGTAGGGAGAACGTACAGAGACAGTAGGAGGGAGTTCTGGTAAGTGTGTCTGCAGGGGGCCAAGCTTTATGTATCATGTGTTCAGAATATTCACAGTGCTATTCATATGCTTCTTTAAGCAAGTGTGTCTTAAGGTGGGTCTTAAAGGTGGATAGAGAGGGTGCTAGTCGGGTACTGAGGGGAAGGGCATTCCAGAGGTGTGGGACAGTCAGTGAAAAAGGTTTAAGGCGGGAGAGGGCTTTAGATACAAAGGGGGTAGAAAGAAGACATCCTTGAGAAGAACGCAAGAGTCTGGATGATGCATACCGAGAAATTAGGGATGAGATGTAAGGAGGGGCAGAAGAATGTAAAGCTTTAAAAGTGAGGAGAAGAATGGAGTGTGAGATGCGGGATTTGATTGGAAGCCAGGAGAGGGATTTCATGAGGGGAGATGCTGAGACAGATCTAGGAAAGAGTAGAGTGATTCTGGCAGCAGCATTTAGGATATAAATATTTTACTGTGTATTTTTGTCATATTGGATGTAGCATTGGAATTTTGATGTTATCTAATCTCGTTAATGGTAACGAAAATGCGTAACGGAAGTGACGTCAAGCAAGCGCAGAAGCAGCTGTTGTCGAGTGGACATGCGCAGAAGTGGTAATCGGCGCTTACTCAATCAAACTTTTTTGCGTTTTTTTTTACTATTTACATTTTTATCTCATTTATATATTTTAATACACATAAAGGTCATTTGTGTCAATAACAATACACCAGTAATAGCACCTCATAAGTACATATCTAAATTGGACATTACTTTTTATGTATTCAGAAGAATATCAACAGTTTTTTTTATATTTAATTACTTTTTAATATGTGTATATTTTTCTGATACCTTGTTTCTTTTTCCAATAGATCTACCTGGAGGATTTAATTATAGATACAGGGGAGAGTATTCCGTATTGCATGTTTTTTTTAGATTCATGTGTTTTTAGTGTGTTTTTATATTGTTTATATAATAAATTGTGTTTTTTTGCACACCTTATGATATATTTAAAGGTGGTTTACATATCGTATATGTAGCACATGTCCCCCCACCCTCTGAAAGATACTGTTGCGGCTACAAGTGTCAGTGGTGCGCATACCTGTGAGGGTCCAGGGGAGATGTCTGCAATGGGATGGAGACCAGGACAGGCTTTTGATAACTCTGATGTTATTTATCTGGTGTTCAGCGCCTCCAGCTTCAGTGGACTCCAGGGTTTCTGGATCCAGTCCCCACGAAGCAATCATATGCACCCCTGCCCAACAGACTGTAAACTCAGGCAGGGGTATGTAGAACAGAAGGGGGTTTATTAAGCAGTCATTGCAGTTCTTATCCATACAGCGGATGCAGGGTTCTCAGAGAATCCCAGGTCTCTGGATGGTGCTGGCTCTTCTAATGTGGAGCCTTAGATGTTTCTGAGCCAGCCAGCCAGCCATGAGGGCCTGTCTGACCTCTCTCTCTCCCATAGGGAGGAGAGAGGCCACAATCCTCCACTCTCTTGGAAGGGTGCAAGAGCACTCACTAACTTTGGTACATCTCCTCTGAGGAACCAGAAGGGGAGGGCTCAAGGTCTGTACCCTGATAGGCTGTACACAGACCCTGAATCACCACCACACTTCTGTCACTCAGAGAGTAGCATGAGAGGGATCAATTGCCCATAGGACTGCCTGTCACAGCCTAGACTGCTAAGGACTTATGTGACAGGGGGGAAAGAGACTCAGGGTGGACTAACCATGTTACATATATACATACATACATACATACATACATACATACATACATATGGTTAATGCCCAGAATTCACATACTTTCAGTGCAGTAAGTAGATTATACTTTACATCTGTGATTGAGATGATTGTCAGCATTTGATTGGTCAGAATAAAAAAGACAGCTCAGTGTTACGCTACAGGTCTCCTGACATAGCACGCAGCAAAAGGCATTGTCACTGAGTGGTAGTTTCCAATCAGAGGAGAGATACGTCACCACGTCACCACCACCACATCAATCAACGTTAGATGGGAAGATATGCAGGCGCTGGTACCGGCCGACGGCGCACCATCACATTTTAGCTGCGGTGGTGGGGGTGAGAGTGGTCTACCACTAGAATTACCAGCCTCCGTATTATACCTTGCTTGAAAGAAATTCACAGTTGTGAGTTTAAATTTGCTGGGATTGAGCTATACATCCATATCTTGTATACTATGATCTGCACCATCTTTTTTCTGGGGGAACAAGTATTACATCTCTCCAACATACAACAGAGGAGAGGCTCTACGCTTAGCCAAATAAGTTTCCACCGGGGTTTATGTGTCTGTATCTATGAACTCGGAATCCAACAGAAAGAAAAAAGACTATTGTAGCTCTCTATTCATTTAAAAGTCTGAAATTAGATATTTTATTCTTACAGGAAACCCATTTCAGTGAGCAGGATCCCCCTAACACATTCAAAAGAACCTACCCAATAACCCAATTTTTGTCCTATTAGATTAGACTATATCCTAGTCTCCAAAGACATACTGTATTTAAGGGAATATCCCCGGCTGAAATACTGTAGATCCAATGACTTGGTCGGATAATGCCCCTATAGATTTCATCTTTAGTCCCCCTTTTAAAGGAGTAATCAATTCCATCGATGGTTAAATGACTCCCTATTAAACAACCCATAGATAGAAGGTAAATAAAACAATCCCTTTAAGAGTACTTCAATATAAATAAGGGCTCAGTGGAATCTCCGGCTCTCTTATGGGAGACTCACAAGGCCACATTTAGATGGCTATTATATCAATCGCTTCTCATTGAAAGAAAACAAAAATGAAGCACAAACAAGAGCTACTGTAAAGGAAAAAAATCAACAACCTTGAACAGAAACATAAAAATTGCCCATCACAAAAGATATACAAAACCGTCTCTGCAACTAGAGATGAATTAAAAAAGGTCCAAATAGTGGGTGAGGAAAAGGCTATAAAATGGTCAAAACAGGTCTACTACAGGTGCGCCGACGAGTATTCTAAAACTTGCCTTGGAAAATCTGGGGCTATCACCAGGTACATGCTGGGTACATGCTGCAAACATTTCAGTGACATTTCTGCAGACAGTAATGGCCCATCGGATTAACACAGCCAGGGACCCCCGCTGTTAATCTGATGAACCATTAGTCTGTCTGCAGAAATGAAACTGAAATGTTGCAGCATGTACCCAGCATGTACCCAGCATGTACCTGGGTTTTGTTGGGGATTGCCCCAGGTTTGTTTTAGAATACTCATTGGCACTACAGTATGACCAAGGAAATAAAGCCAGTAAGATCCTGGCAAGTAAATTTAGGGTGATACAAACAAAAATACAAATAACGGCAATCAAACTTGAACATGGGTACATCACTTTTAGCGAGTAAAAAAATAGCACTAAACAACAAATATGGCACCAGCACTCCTCAAGTATCTAAAACATAGGTGGGTGGGGTTTAAAGGTGCTTGAGGGAAAATATTTCACTAGTAAAAAAAATAGCAGAAGAATTCTCAACCTTTTACACAAAACTGTATAATTGGAATCTGTGGGAGGCTCCACATGGAAGAAAAAACCTGGAAAAATGTAACCAACCAAAACGAAACAGAGGAACTTTGCAGCCTAAATAGTAAAATGAGCAAACTTGAACTACTGTAGCCAGTGCAGTTAAAGAATTACAATCTGCTAAATCACCAAGGCCAAATGGGCTATCAAATATCTATTACATAAAATAATCGAGAAGACCTTGTCCCATATTTTCCGGAGATGTTTAACTCCTATTTCGAAGGAAAAGAAATTGGAAGGAAAAGAAATTCACAAAATCTTGTCTAAAAGCAACTTTAGCTATTAACCATAAAGAAGGAAGAGTTATCAACCAATAGCCCTTCTTAATTTGGAATCCAAATTTATAGCAAAATATTAGTGAACAGACTGAACCCAAAATTATCAAGGTTGATTCATATAAATCAGGTAGGATTTATTAACAGGAGACAAGCCTCCGATAATACGAGGAAGATAATAAATGTAGTTGAACACATACACTCCACAAAGAGTAGGGAGCACAGGGGGAAGCAAGGAGCACAGGGGGAAGCAAGGAGCACACGGGAGAGAGCAGGGCCGGCTTTTAGAAATGCCTCATGCGATATCTATGTGTTACTATCTGCCTAACGGTCCCATTTGGTTAAATATACATCACTACTCGGTGGGTCTCCCCACACATTGCCACAGCAACATGATGTCATCTGCCTGAAACCGCTCTAAGATGCCTTCTGAAAATAAACATTCCAAATGTGTGAAAATACAGATTCTTTGTCCCAATAAATTTGTCCGACACAAGTTTCTTGCAGTTCCAAATGATTTATTCTTCCATTGGCAGTTACAATAAGCTTCAGGCAAGGACAGGTTTAAAATGGAGAACAGTCTTGGCTTATGTATTTCTGTTCTGTTCTGATGCATCTACTTGAAAACAGGATTCATATAGTTATTTCCAAGCTACTAAATTAACCTATTCATGGACAATTAGCCGTAATAAGATTAGAAAACATAAAGCTGCACGTTATAACAAAGACTAAATACAAAACAAAAGCCCATATTCTTTTCCAAGCCTTGGATACATGAGATGTTATATATACCGACTAACATTCCATAACAATAACATGTTTACCTTATTGTGTACTTATTATACTTTCTCACATCCCACAATTATTTTTCCAAACTAACATTACAGAATAAAGTCTGGGGATAAAAATGTATAATAGCAGACAGGACAGCGTTTAAATTACATAAATTAAATAGAGTCCATAAGAGTCTCTGAATCACTGAAGACCATCTGCACATTCACTGTGACACACAGGGAGATGAGGGGGAGAGCACAACGTGGGAGATTATTGGATGCAATGGAGGGCCTGCCTGTGTAAACCTATAGAGAGAGACGCTTCTATATGTGCAAGGGCAGAGGACTGGAAAAACAGGGCAAGAGTGTGACGGTAGGTGCAACCTGGCTAACATATCAAAGGTTAAAAAAGAAGACCTCATCAGACACATGGATTCAAAGAAATTGGCATAGAAGAAAAGAAAAAAGAAGACACAATAGTGGGATACTGATGGAACAAATAAAATAATGAAGTGATGGTGAAAGATGCACTCACATTTAACTTCTTGTTGTAATCGCCTTAAATAAAATTGTTGTTTCTGTTCCTTTAAGGGTTTCTAAATGTCTTATGGATGTTTTCTTAGGAGAATCTTATTGAATAGTTAAAAAAACGAACATAGCATAATACCATTTTTAATATATTATAAGTGTAGCCAGGACTGGTTCTTGGCTACCAGTCTGCCCTCCCTAGCAGTGAGCCCTGGTAAGAGCAGGCCTGCCAGTACTTGTCATGGGTTTTCCCCACTCACTGCAGTGCCCTTGAGTGACAGGGGAGAAGGTTGAATTAGGCCTGAGTACACTGAAACCTGGGTCAGACCTGGTGCTCTCCTCCTGGCTGTACTTAAGGGGATTTCTGCCCAAATTTACTTAGTGCCTCTCCCCACTTGAGTGAGGGAGGTTGCCTGAAGACTGGATTTCCCTGTTCCTCTTCCCCTCAGGGGAGCGTGAGTGTGCACCTTTCCCTTGATCCTGATAGAGGATCAGGGAAGAGCAATGACTTCTTCGGGGGCCCTTGACCTGTAGTGCAGGTCCAGGGACCATCCTACAGCTGGATTCAACACCAGAGAGCTAAACAGAATAAACTGTTCCAGTTATTATACCTCCTGCTTGGTGTGAAATTTCTGGGGAAGGAGAGGGGATTGTGTTCTACCATAGGAGATCACCTCCATACATCTGGAGCCTGCGGCAGATGGAGGCGCCGCATTGCTAGATATCTATGTTGGGTATGTATCCCAGAAGCTTGTCCTGTGTCCCCACAACCATAGGTGGATAACTCAGGCCTCGTGCTTACCAACAGGTAGCATGCACCGTACACGCTGTAATGGCAGAATCTCCCATTGGGTGGGGGAAACACAGTTACATAAGAAAAGGGTAAGAACACTAAAACATATAATCATGAGCTTTAAGCATACAGTAGTAATAATCATACAATGCTGTCTGGAGTGTCTGAAGGCGAGTTTCCAAAAGCAGTCCAAAAGCTACAAGATCATGTGGGTCTGACTCTTGAGTTATGCAATGTTTCTCTCAACCTAAACAATGGACTCAAAGAAGTCTGAGCAGCAGGAAGCTTTCTCTCCTTTCTCTCCTTCTCCCTCTTCAGGACAGGTTATGGAATATAGAAGTGCATGGTGGCTCTGAGTTTTGCAACATTGGCTCCTAAGCTTCCTCCGCCATTCAGACAACTAATATTGAACTAATATTGAGCTTGTGCAAAAAAATTTTTTTTATATATTAAATATTTTGTTTGGTCACCACATCCAGGGTTGCTTTTTTCGGCAGTGCACCGGTTGTTCCTGCCTGGATTTTCCACTTTGCTACACATCTGTAACGCTCGGCCTGCCCACAAACCAAACGAGACCCCGGGACTGAGGTGGAAAGGACAAATACCACACACCTAGCAGTAAACGGGGGCGCGGCCGGAGTGTGGTAGTAGCGTAGCTGGTCTAGGGAACAAAAAATAGAAAGAGTTCAGTACTTGCCAACTCTGGTGTAGAAGGGTTAAGTCCGTAAGCCAATGGTCTAGGTGATGGGAGAGCAACGTGGTAGAGTGTCCGTAAGCCTAGGTCAAGGAGTGGAGAGTGCTGCATAGTAGGGGTCCATTTGCCGAGTCCAAGGGATATAGAAGACAGCGAGGTAGAGAGTCCAAAGCCAAATCCAAGGGGTTCCAGAGAGCAGCATGGTCAAGTCCAAAGCCAAGGTCGAAATCCAGGGAGGTCAACAGAGTATCCAGGAACAGGAACAGGGACCGTAAGGGTGACGCGTGATCTGGAAGCGCGGGTCCTTACAACGTCTTTTGCCTGGAAGCATGTCTTGCAGGAGTCACTGCAGCTGACCGCGAGTTATTTTATTAGTGTTATTCAACATCATTGTGCTTCACCATAAGCCAGTTGATTTACAGTACATGCATTTGCATACCCCCGGGTTGATGTGGTTTGATGACGCCAGTAGTTCCGTTCATGCGGGAAGCCCGCGACTGCTTCCCATTTTCCTGAACAGGGTTCAATCACACTTTCATTTCTTCATGCTGTTACTCCCACGATCACGCTTATAGACATACAATTCTGGACATATAATATGGACTCGTGCTGATACTGTACAGTACATTGCTCAAGTTTAAGCTGTGGATTTTCATATTGATTACCAACTGTATGTGTTTTTGACGCACTGGATTTCGGGACTGGCTTCTGCCCATTTTACCTGTAGGTCCATACTGTAGGTGCACCAGGGAAAACAGCATCTCCAGCATTTAAAAGGGCCGTGTAACATCACACCTAGCAAATTTGATTGTTCCTTACTTTAGACTTCTGAGGCAAGTCCAATTCCATCCCAAGCACATCCTCGGGGTACTGTAGTCCTGCAGATCCCAGGTTAATCCTGGAGCCCTTGAAAACATAAACCCTTGAACCCTTCAGGTCTCTCAGCCTCCTTGGCTGTCTCAGCTACCTCCGGTTCTGGTACAGGAACTCCTGTTACATTCTGGATCTACGTGTGGCCAAGCTGTTTCTTAGGTGACACTCCTGAGAAACATGAACCTGTCTTCATACAGGTTCTGGAAGCACTAACAGAGAGAAATGTCCTTCCTTTTAAACAGTCCTATTTGGGGGGTAATTGTCCACATCCTAGCACAGCTTACAGCTAGGGTGTGGTCTGTTTAGTCTGCACAGTGAGGGAAGTAACTCTTCACTCTCACTCAAAAAAAATATATATAAAAAACAAATATATATATATATATATATATATATATATATATATATATAATCAAAAATGTTTTTGATTATTGAAGCTCGGCTAACACGGTACTGATACCTCTACATATATATATATATATATATATATATATATATATATATATATTGTGACAAACGGCTTACTCCGGGGCTCCGCCGTCTGTCCGGGACTGTTAGAACACGGTCTTTTAGGGTAGGTTAAATGATGAGACGTCACGTACTGTTCCTTTAAACAGGCTATGCCTGGTTTATTCAGTCCCAGGCACTGAGACTGCCACAGTTTAAACAGAAAACAAAGCCAAACAAAAAGCTGCTCGTCTGAGCGATAACTTAAACTTAGATGTCCCTGACTCAGAGTTGGAAGTGGCTTGTCCACTTCCACCAACAAAATAAGTACCTTTGCAGTCTTTAGACAAACTAACAGAATGAATGAAGCGATTTGGGAAAGAGGCTTTCTCACCCCTCTGCAGTTCAGCAGCCTTCCAGGCTCTTGGGCGGGGCCCAGAGGAAACAGGAAACAGGTCTTATATACCTGAACTCTAATCAGCATGACAGGTGACAGAAAACAGGCAGCAGACAAACTGTGGAATGGAGTGCCTGTACCACGAGGCTGCCCTGTTCAGCTTAGACAGGACAGAAACTGTTCAGTATCCTGGGAGCCCTGTATATGGAGTTTATTACCAACCCCTGGTTTCTGTCACATATCCTCCCCCCCAGCTCAGACCTCGAGGGGTGAGCGACCATGGATATTAGGGAGTGCATCCTTGACAACCCGTCGGCATTGCCATGTTTGTGCCCCGACCTGTGTTCCACAGAAAATTTAAAGGGCTGTAGGCTTAGGAACCACCTGGTCACCCTAGCGTTCTTCTCCCTATTTTGACACATCCAGGTAAGGGGTGCATGATCTGTGACCAATCGGAACTTTCTCCCCAACAGATAATACTTGAGTGTCTCTACAGCCCACTTTATTGCGAGACACTCTTTCTCGACTATGGAGTAATTTTTCTCCTGGGGATTTAGTTTCCTACTTAAATAAAGGATGGGGTGCTCCTCCCCTTGAGACTCCTGGGAGAGTACCGCCCCCAGCCCTACCTCAGATGCGTCGGTTTGGACTACGAACTCTTTGGAGAAGTCAGGTGTGACCAACACTGGTTGGGCACAGAGAGCTTCTTTCAGGCTTCTAAAGGCCTGTTCGGCTTCGGGGGACCACTTTACCATTAGCGGTCCTCTTGCTTTTGTGAGGTCGGTTAGTGGGGTTGCCTTAGTTGCAAAATTGGGAATAAACCTCCTATAGTAGCCAATTAACCCCAAAAAGGTCCTTACTTGTTTTTTTGTGACTGGCCTTGGCCAATTTTGTATCGCCTCTACTTTGAGTGTTTGTGGTTTGAGTAACCCTCTACCAATAGAATACCCCAGATACTTGGCCTCCTCCAGACCAATAGTGCATTTAGCGGGGTTAGCAGTTAGTCCAGCAGACCGAACTGCGTCGAGCACAGCTTGGACCTTTGGAAGGTGGGACTGCCAATCTTCACTATGGATTACCACATCATCCAGGTAGGCGGCAGCGTACCGAACATGTGGTTTTAAAATTTTATCCATCATTCTTTGGAATGTGGCGGGAGCTCCATGTAAGCCAAAAGGCAGCACCTTATATTGAAAGAGGCCGTCTGGGGTTGAGAAGGCTGTTTTTTCTTTTGCCCTTTCTGTGAGGGGAACCTGCCAGTACCCTTTTGTTAGATCTAGGGTTGTGAGATATCGGGCTTTGCCCAGTCTCTCTACAAGTTCATCCACCCTGGGCATAGGATAAGTATCAAATTTTGACACCGCGTTTAGTTTCCGGTAGTCATTACAAAACCTTGTTGTACCGTCTGGCTTTGGGACTAAAACTATAGGGCTGTTCCACCCACTTTGGGATTCCTCAATTACGCCTAGTTTTAGCATTTTTTTAACCTCTAAACTTATAGCCTCTCTCTTGGCCTCTGGGATTCGGTACGGTTTAAGGTTAACTCGGACCCCCGGTTCAGAGACTATGTCATGTTTAATTACGTTAGTTTTACCTGGCTGTGTAGAGAAGATTTCTTTGTTCCTTCTCACTAAACTCTGGACCTCTCGTTTCTGATGCACGGACAGTGTTTCAGCTATGCTAACCTCTGGGTCAGTTTCTTGATTCTCTGACGGACCTGGGGGTACTAGGGTTAACAAGACCTCTCTATCTTTCCAGGGCTTGAGTAGGTTTATATGGTAAATTTGCTCAGGTTTCCTCCTACCTGGCTGCCTTACCCTATAATTTACTTCTCCCACTCTTTCCAAGACCTCATATGGCCCATGCCATTTAGCAAGGAATTTACTCTCCACGGTGGGAACCAGAACTAGTACCCTATCACCTGGAAAAAAAATTCTGACCCTAGCACCCTTATTATACGTATTCCTTTGTGCTTCTTGAGCTTTCTCCATGTGTTCCCTCACTATGGGTAGGACTGCAGCAATGCGGTCCTGCATTTGGGCAACATGCTCTATTACACTTCTGTAAGGGGTAACCTCGTGTTCCCAAGTTTCTTTGGCTATATCCAGTAAGCCCCTTGGATGTCGGCCATACAATAGTTCAAACGGGGAGAAGCCTGTGGATGACTGGGGAACTTCCCTAATGGCAAATAACAGGTATGGTAACAAACAGTCCCAGTTTTTCCCATCCTTATCGACCGCCCGGCGTAACATGCTCTTTAAGGTTTTATTGAACCTTTCCACTAAACCATCTGTTTGTGGATGATAGACTGAGGTTCTGAGATGCTTGATTTTTAGGAGTTTACATAGCTCTTTTGTTACTTGGGACATAAATGGTGTTCCCTGGTCAGATAAGATCTCTTTAGGAATTCCGACCCGGGAAAACAGAAGTACTAACTCTTTTGCTATGTTTTTAGCAGAGGTGCTACGTAGGGGAACTGCCTCCGGATATCGGGTAGCATAATCTAATATTACCAATATATGCTGATGTCCCCTAGCAGACTTTATTAGGGGTCCTACTAGATCCATAGCAATCCGGTCAAATGGTACCTCTATTATGGGAAGGGGTACCAATGGGCTGCGGTATGCTTTGAACGGGGCGGTGATCTGACATTCTGGGCATGAGGAACAATAGTTTGTAATTTCTGCCAGAACCCCAGGCCAATAAAAGCTTCGGAGAACCTTTTCTTTTGTCTTTTCCACCCCTAGGTGTCCCCCCAATGGATGACTATGTGCGAGGTGTAATACTACGTTACGGAATGTCCGTGGTACCAACAATTGTTTAGTTGTAACTGATTTTCTTTTATCAACCCGATATACTAGGTCGTTCTCTACCTCGAAGTAGGGGTAAGCAAGTGACCTATCTGGTTGGCCATGAGTACTATTCTGGTCCCGTATATTTCCCCTTGCTACCGCTAATGTGGGGTCCTCCCACTGGGCCTTCTTAAAACTCCCAGGACTGACCTCTAGGTCAGCGAGGGTCTTATCCTGTACTGGGGTGGTAAGTGCCTGATCAACATCTTGATTTGGGGTATTCCCTACCAAAGTAGTGATGGGGAAGGGAATTTCACAGCACTCCTCCTTTTCCCCTTTCTTATTTGGGCCCTCGTCAACCTCCATTTCTGAAAAAGGGAAAGGATTTGTTTCTTCTAACACTTCGTTATGGTCTGCTATTGAACTCTGGGCGCTATTCTGAGCTGGGGACCACATTTTTAGAAAATGGGGAAAGTCGGTCCCTATTAACACATCATGTGCCAGTTTGGGTACAACACCCACCTTGAAATCTAAAGAACCAAATTCTGTTTCAAAAAAAACATCAACAGTGGAATATTCATGATTATCCCCATGTATACAACAAATTGCCACTCTTTGTGAACTGTTTACCTGTTTCTTCTTAATGGGCAAGAGGTATTCGGACACTAGTGTGACCATGCTCCCAGAGTCAAGAAGTGCCCGAACCCTCTTACCATTAACCTTTACAAATGCCCACAGATGGTTATTCAAGGGGTCCTCTGGGCTAGGGCCCATACATTGGGACAACAGTGAATAAGGTTCCACGCTGTTGCATTGCATGGGCTCATCATTTAGTGGGCAGATTTTTTCTGTGTGGCCCCTCTCATGACAATTTACACATTTAGGTACATAGTCTGTGTCCCACTTAGAGCCTTTTCCCGGCTCCCCATGTTGGCTATTGCCCTTAGTGTGCGAACCACTGTTGCTGGTGCTGCGTGAAGGTGGTCGCCGCTCTTCAGCTCCCCTTAACCCCGGTACCCTTTTACCGTCTCTGGAAGAGTCCTGGAACCTCGGGTAGTGGGGTTGCTCCACGACTGTGGGTTGCGGGTGCTCTCCTGCTGCATTGTACCTTTCTACGAGGGCCACAAGCTCATCCGCATTGTGGGGGTCACTCCGACTGACCCAATGGCGTAAGGCAGAGGGAAGTTTCCTCAAGAACTGGTCCATGACCAACCGTTCCACGATGTGGCTTGCTGAGTTGATCTCGGGTTGTAGCCACTTCCGGGCGAGGTGGATGAGGTCATACATCTGGCTTCGGGTGGCTTTATCCATCGTGAAGGACCATGCGTGAAACCTTTGGGCGCGAACAGCCGTGGTTACGCCGAGGCGGGCGAGGATCTCGAACTTCAATTTTGCATAGACGTTAGCTTCGGCTGGCTCTAGATCAAAGTAAGCCTTCTGGGGTTCGCCGCTTAGGAAGGGTGCGATTAGACCAGCCCACTCAGCTTCTGGCCATCCCTCTCTCTGTGCCGTGCGTTCAAACGTGAGAAGATAGGCTTCCACATCATCCGAGGGTCCCATCTTCTGAAGGTAGTGGCTTGCCCTGGTCATTTTCGGAACTGGGGCTGCCGCTGCCAGTGGAAGGTTACTGATAGTCTCCCTCAGGATCTCGAGTTCCTGCTGTAAGCCCTGAGCGAACCGCTGTTGCTCCTCTTTCAGCAAGCGGTTTGTCTCTTGCTGGTTTGCATTCGCCTGTTGCAGGGCTTCATTCGCGTCTCTCTGGACAGCGACATTGCGTACCAGCGCACTCACCACGTCTTCCATCTTGTTTGGAGAGAGAGAAAAAAACCTTTTTTTTTTTTTTCTTTAAAGTTCTTTAACCCCCAGACCTTTTAGTGTTCTGCCCGCATTCTCCACCATATGTGACAAACGGCTTACTCCGGGGCTCCGCCGTCTGTCCGGGACTGTTAGAACACGGTCTTTTAGGGTAGGTTAAATGATGAGACGTCACGTACTGTTCCTTTAAACAGGCTATGCCTGGTTTATTCAGTCCCAGGCACTGAGACTGCCACAGTTTAAACAGAAAACAAAGCCAAACAAAAAGCTGCTCGTCTGAGCGATAACTTAAACTTAGATGTCCCTGACTCAGAGTTGGAAGTGGCTTGTCCACTTCCACCAACAAAATAAGTACCTTTGCAGTCTTTAGACAAACTAACAGAATGAATGAAGCGATTTGGGAAAGAGGCTTTCTCACCCCTCTGCAGTTCAGCAGCCTTCCAGGCTCTTGGGCGGGGCCCAGAGGAAACAGGAAACAGGTCTTATATACCTGAACTCTAATCAGCATGACAGGTGACAGAAAACAGGCAGCAGACAAACTGTGGAATGGAGTGCCTGTACCACGAGGCTGCCCTGTTCAGCTTAGACAGGACAGAAACTGTTCAGTATCCTGGGAGCCCTGTATATGGAGTTTATTACCAACCCCTGGTTTCTGTCACAATATATATATATAACACTCCCTGACAAAGTGAGAATATGATGCAAGGAGGGGAGGGGGGAGGTCTGACATAAACAGAACTGGGATCTAAGCCGCCATTTTAAGTCAGTATCCATTTTAGGTTTCGTCTAAATGAAAGGGAATGAGAATGGACGTTTTGAAAGACATTTTTGCTTCCAATTTTTAAAGTGATAATAAGCTTCACAGCTAACTACAAAAAAGCCTTGAAGAGAAGAGAAAAGTGCCAATGTTATGAAAATAAGAGACAGATTCTCGCATTCCGAGGGAGATGCCCGTGAAATCCTGTATATAGAGGAAAAGTCACCGGCCCGTATAAGGAATATTAGCTGAGTCATTTCATTTCTAATATGAATCCCATAATAATGCGATTAACTCAATGTGTTCATGTTCATATTTTGTTTATCTTATATGCTAACGTAGTGACGCACAAGCAACCTCATATAGGGGGCGTCGGCTTAGTATTTCGTGTATAAATAAGGCCTGTATGCCACCATGTCGTTGGGGGAGTTTTATTTTGAAACTGCCTCCTGCGTGTGCACCGTACACTGCAATAAACGTATTGGTTATTCTGCAAAATGATCCTCAGATTGATGACTCTTATTTATTCACGCTTTTCACATCCCGGTTAATAATAAAGTAATTATTTGCTATTGATTGAATACTGAATGCTCACCATGAGTTTTTGTGTTACACTGTGAGTATAATTCTTCAGAGTCTTTGTGAAAATCATCTGGATGCATCTTGGACAGCTCAGTCCTTATTAAACAAGCAGCTGATCCTGACCACGTTGAGTCATCACCTAATTCTACAATGCAGGAATCGGGGGGAGAGAGGGTAAATGTAATATAAAAGTAATTACAATAATCAATCGTTTGCCTAGATGTCAATATGAATATTAGAAAACCAAGGTATACACTCAATAATAACTGAAAAATAGTTATTCTACAAGAATATTTCTGTATCTGTTGACACAAGTTTGATGTATATAGTTTAATGCACCTCTATTGACACGAGGACAGGACTCACAGTACAGGTGTATGCAATATCTATATTGGCCAATCTATGTATCACAAACACATTTGTTCAGTTGTTCAAAGACAGTTACTTGATCATCACTTAAGGTACTTTTCCTATTAGCCTTGAGAATCAAATGTAATACCTCAGTCATTGTATGAAAAGTACTAGCAGCAATAACTGTAGGAGTAGTGCACAAACAGGACTCCGTGTGATTTGAGCTGACAGGGTTAGAGAGGGTGAGAAAGCCTGAAAGAGATTCAGAGGTTTTAATCCAATTTAATCAATCGTGATTGATGATTTTGTTGCAAGACCCCAACATAATAACATGATTTTGGATTTGGAGACTATTGCCTAATTGTGTGTGACAGACAGTGTGTTTATATCAGGGCCTCAGGAGCTAGTAAGGGCCATTTGAATAGGCAGCAACATAATTTACTCTGTGTCATTCACCTACAGTGATTTTGTCTGTATACTATACTGTACTGACTCACACAGACTGAGTGAACTGTTGATTAAATGATCCTTCCATTCCTATGCCCAATGCCCAATGCCCAGGGCACAAAGTTACAGTGAGAAAAAAGACCCCAAAATTGCTTCAAAATACAAACTAATCCTTAGACCATTTTTCCTATGCATTATCATGAAATATGATATGCATTAGACTCCATCATACTCTGATTTCAATAAGTTTTAAAAATGTAAACCTAACCCTTCCTCAACCACCCCCCCTCCTCTCAAAAATGGGAGCGTGAGTCAAGGTCATTAGATTATAATAGGCAGCAAGGTGACATGAATCATATTCATAATTAATGGGAATATCTTTACATTTCATTTTTTTCACGATTAACAATTCAACAATGGTTGGGATTTTTTTCCCTTTGATTTTGAACATAACTAGTCTTCAATGACCAATAATACCACTAGAGTGTGTTTGTTTTATTAAATAAATAACTAGAGTACTATCAGTAACTACAGTAAGTACTGTAGTAATTTAGCTAGTCGATAGTACAATGACTAGTATTCTTACTGATGTCATTTAATATCTATGATCCATTCATTTAAAAAAAATGCAATTGGTCATATTGCATATTAATTTGTATTAGGAAAGACAGTGAACATAACCTTGAAATACAAGAAATCTATAATGAAAATGTAATATGTAACGACGAGTCATTAATATTATCTATGTCAATGGTTGTTGATAAAGGAAAAAAGAGGCAATTTAGCATACAGTATTGCATGTGAATTTGTAACAGAAGCCAAAAATGCAACCTTTACATCAAAAACCGTTATTAATCTAATGCACTAATAAAAACCAGGCGTAAAATGTACTGTGTCTATGATTGATGTGACTGTTTGGAAGCAAAGGCTATTAATTCAGTGTTCCCTTGAATCGTAATATTAACCATGATTAGCAACGTAACACAACATGTGCAATTTAAATATCTTTTTAAACATGATTAGCTATAATTTTTGAAACAATGATTTTAACATTTGAAAATGGTGTTGTCTTTTTTAAACATGATATATACAGATGCAGCCACCAATATCCGACCTCTTGCCTGGGAAAATACTGTGGATATCCCACAGTAAACGCTGCAACATTTCTGTGAGATTCTGCAGCCAGACTAATGGCCCATCGGATTAACACCGCGGGGGTCCCTCTAGTCCCATTCAATTAAGTTAAGATCATCTTTTTGAAAACAAGGAAGAAAAGATTCTAATGGAGGGGTCAGTGGGCCAATTTGCTTTGTCGTGGCGGCAGTTGTGGGGAAGGGGTAGGTGCTTGTCCTGCCAGAAGGGGCCAGGGCTGGTAAAGTTGGGGGTTGAAGCGAGGGGGCAGGTCACCGGGACGTACTTCCGGGTGCCCCCTTTGCGTTGCCCAGCTCTGAGCATTCTGGCGCGGACAGGTGGTACGCTATCCCCAGTAGTGATTAATAAACAAGCCGTGGCCGTTTTACCTCCAAACTGTGTCCTCTCGTTTATTTGTATGTTTTATGTAGTTGGGATAGTGGGAAGGGGGTGTGGGATCTCACGCCTCCTTGGTCATGTCTTTTCCAGACTATGCACTGCTATCATAATCTATCTTGTTTGTCTGCCTTCACTAGACTACATGATCTAGGTTATGGAGGAACAGAATTAGGGATCCTTCCAGTCTAATCCCCATCCCCAGAGATTTTATACTGAATGGACAGAACACTATCTCAGGGCCCGTAGTCTGTCCTAATAGAACTGTTTAATGTAATCCCTGATCTAGTAGAAACAAGAACTTATTGAATCAGACGTAACATGTATCACAGAGACTTCCCTAGATGAAAACTGTAAAGAATCGGGGAACACGTCCCCTGCGGCGTGTTCCCTCCTTACCTCCTGCTGCACAGCATCCCGTTGCAAGAAATCAGAGAGCGCGTCCCTGCTGCATGCTTCCTCCTTGCCCCCTGCTGTACAGCCTCCTGCGCATCTTACAGAGCGTGCGTGCCCACGGAGGGCTTTCAAGGTTCCCTCTGAGCTTGGCTCCGCCCCTCTGCTTGTGCCGCGCAGCCGCCCCGCAAGACATGCACACGTGACGCGCATGCACCGCTCCCCAGCTGCGTGTCAAATCTAATATCTCCCTCACCTGTCTCCTGCTTCTCACAGCCTAACCCTGCCTCCACTGAGGTCTCTCCACTGCACCACCCCTCCTCTCATTGGACTCCTGTTGCTATATATGCTCAACTCTGTCACTTCCTCTTTGGCTGAGCATAGTTATTGGTGGGCCTGGTGTTCCCACATCTCTATTCCTGCCTCGTTCCTGTCTGTGTACTAACCTTGTTGCTGCTTGCCTCCCTGTGTACCGACCCGGCTAGACATTGGACCATTCTCTGTATTACCGACCCCGCCTTGCCTCTGACCTTCCGCTCTTCTCCATCCCTGACCACGGCAAACAGATTATCTACTTCTCTACTGGCTCAAACTCTAGACCATGGTACTTCGGACAAAGAACACTCTCCTGGTACCACCTACGATCTCTGCAAGTAGCAAGGCTAACCCACTCTCTCCAACCCAGACTCGGCAATCTTGACTATCCCCCATCCAGGTGTGCCTCCGCTGCTGTGGATGCGCAGTTCTATACTTTCCCACCTCAGTAACAGGGTCTCCTTGCAAACAGCAGGATTGGATAGGATTGTAGGCTGCTGTTTGCAAGGAGTTCCCCCGAAGCAAGTCAACTGTATCCTTGAGTGGTAACATGTACCCTTAAACATGCCCTCCTTGTTTGACTGACTATTTTATACATGCAAATCTATCACTTTTATTATCACAATATCATTTCTTACTAACCCTATGAGAGTCATGTGCTTTGTTTCTTTCTTTTTCACGTCTACTTATAAAGCAGACTTTAAAAGTCCTTTGCTCCTGATAAATACCAGGGGCTAACTTCAGGCAGCATGTCACTAAGGTTGTGTTATATACAGTAGTGTCTGTGCTGGTAAATGTATACAACTTGAGAGATGTTTCTTGACAAGTGTGAACTCACTGGGCAGGGTTTTATTGCTATACCAAACCGGGATGAGGAATAAAATAACATACTAAAGAAATGTAAAAAAAATAAATAATACAAATGTGTGCATTCTCTTTTCTATATAACCCTTCCTCATAAAGATTTCTGATTATAACATTAATAATAATAATACATTTTTTAACTGAGATCCATTTACAAGTTTAATACCCCTGGAGAGGTGGCAGATTGTACTTTTGTTTAAATGTTCTACTTCTCAAAAACTAACCTTAGTTTTTATGTCTCTGTCATAAAAGAAAATAATGTAGCTACAGATTTGCATATAAAATCTATTGGTAGGAATAATATTCTCCTAGCTGACAGCTTTCATTTACTGACCTTGATTATGAGTGTACCTTTCAGCCATCTGCTTTAGTAAGATGCATAGTTAATAAACAATATAAATGTTATATGAGGTCAAAAGACATGATACATAAATTTGGTCAGGCACATGTTCATGAAAATGACTGAAGCTGAAATGGATGGCGCATCGAGAGGTCCACAATTATTACCACGTGAAACTAATAAACGAAAGTAATTTTCTATATCCTCTGTTTGTAAATATATTAATATAAATTTGTAATAAACCCCATTGGAATTCATACCCTGTATGCCATTTCTTCAACTCTTTCTACACAGTAAGATAAGAATGTATTTTGACATGGGGTCAAATAGAGGACATGGCTGAGTTCTGAGTGACACAGAAATGGGAATAACTGATCCAACGGTAGCATCCAACCAAAGCAGTAAAATGTAAGACCTGCACATAAGGCCACTTCTGCTTAAATATTCTAATCCCTAGCAACATTTCAACTCAAATGTATCAAAGGCAATGCAATATTATCTGTGATGTACAAGAAAGCAGAACGATCATACTGTATGTTACAGTACGTACAAAAAGGGGTTAGTCAGCACCCCAATATAACCATCCTAAAACACAATAATAGTAGTGCACATAGGAAAGAGGATTTCCCTAAAACATCAGAAAATATACTATACAAACAAATGCCCACATCACTCACACTAGAAAAAACTATCACACCGTGTTAGTAGCAAAACAAATTTTAATTGTACTAAATGACAACGTACAAAAGAGATAGAAAAAAATGCAAGGTTACATGAGAAAACGACGTCCCCCAGAAAACCCCACTCAGCACATGAGATCCAGAAGCTGGGACAGGGCTGAGGGGAACACAAAAAACATACATATAGTATGAGGAACAGAAGCACAGTCCAAGCCAAAAGATCAGGCTAAATATAGTAGCCCGGGCCACTGCCAATAGAAAAAAGAACTAGACCAAATATAAGGGGGGCTACGTATTGGGCAAAGTGAAAGTGAAAAACCGATAGTGATGCGCTCAAGATTACAAGGTGGAGTGTTACAAAGTGATTAGAAGTGCATTTAGCACTTGATACAGAGTGAAGCAAAAAAAAGTGGGGGAAAATGCTGTAATAATAAATGTAAAAAGATTAAAGGGACTTCCCTTGTAGATAGAGAATTGCTGCTGATCAAATAGATGGCTCAAACATCAAATCTAGAGTAATGGTAAAAAGAGAAAAGTGCAATCTCTCATTGTGTAGTATCAACATTTTTGTAGTGGTCCAAAAATGGGATAATAGATGCACGTACAAGGTAAACATTCAATTTAGGCAGCGTGGTATAGATATAAAAAACATTTGTAAGTGGTCTCAAATGCAGACGGACTCTCGCACTGGAACCTGGTTAGGCTGGATAGTGGTACAAAGCATGTGATGGTGTAGTCACTGTGGCAGTGTAGACATCAACTCCGAAAAAGATAAATTCTTATCCTAATCCCAGGAGGGCACACCCTGTTTCCCCACTCAACCCTGTCTGGAGCACTCGCAGATGATGTCACCGTCCAAGTTCAGCCAGAACTCACAGGCAAATCCAGGCAAGAGTTATGTTGAAAAGTTCAATAGTAAGCCTTAGTAACCTAAAGGTATTAGAGCGTAGGTAAAGGCAAGCATACAGTAACTATATACAGTAACAATATCATGATGAAGCAGCATCTACTACAAAACACGTAGCATATAGTTACTATATACTATAGAGTGAGATTCCACCTGTATTCACCTGGTCGAGGGGAGTGAGAGGGTGCTCCCTTCTGGGACCAGGATCGGAAGCTATCCTTAATGGAGTAGATGTCCACACTGCCACAGTGACTATACCATCACCTGCTTTGTACCTCCATCCAGCCTAACCAGATGCAAGTGCAAAGGTCCACCTGCATTGGAGATCGCTTCAAAACGGATTATATACCACACTTCCTAACTTGAATGTGTATGTTGTACGTGCATCTATTACCCCTTTTTTTATACCACTAAATATTTTTTGATACTGCACAATGAGAGTTTGCACTTTTCTCTTTTTTCTACAAAGTATTGGGCACTTAGCCCTTCTTTTGGTTTGTAACCACATAAGGGGCCAATTCACTCAACTTGATTAAGTGACTTAACGATTGGTATGTACCTTTTCCAAGCGATTTTTCATGTGTAGCTATTCACTAAGCTTCGGTAACATTTCCAAATCACTTGGAAACAGCTTTTTTAACAATCATTAGCACTCTGGCTCTGACAAACTGTACGGTAGCTCAAAAAATGCCAAAACTTTAATTTTTTAATAGTAACTTCTATTCACAATGTTTTGAGAGCAAATCATGAGATAAATGCTCACATTTGTTTATCATCACCTACTGTAAAGGTTGGTCGCGATGTGCATCTGATGGAGTTTTTTTATTTGAACTACATTAGATTGCATCCGGGGATCTCCAGAGCTGAAATTAATGTGGGTTAGCTCCGGATCAACCGCATGCTTCAATCCTATGTAAAAAAAAAAAAAAATTACTGCAAAGCTTCATTACCATAGTGACAAACAGGTAATGAAGGGGTTAAAAAGCAGGAACTTGATAGTTGGGGATAGAAGTACGTGGGTAAAGCTTTTTGTAGCCCCATGATGGGTGTTTAGGCTTCCCGGGAGGGTTGCGGGAGGAGTTCATGGCTTCATCACCATAGTGGTAAATATGGCTAAGGTAATGAAGGGGTTACCCGTTCCTCTACTCACCCGGGAGACCTAAACACCCTCCCCCGGCCAAATGCCATGGTTACAAATGCTAAGGTAATTAAAGGGGTTAAACCCTTCCTTGAGGCCTATCCACCCACCACAGGGCAACTACCCCCTTCACCGACCCTCTACCACCAACACCACAAAGGAATGGGCAATAGCCCTACTAGCCAAATATGGCTAATGGTACTTTTGCCCTTTCAAATATACAATAGAGTGCAATAAAATACAATCCAAATTACAATACTATCAAAAGAAACACAAGCCATTTAATCCATTGATTGTCACAGTGTTTATCTATGTGTCAACCAATGGGCACCCTACTACTCCGCCCCTTTACCTCAAACATCACCCCCCCCCCCCACACACACACACATACCAATACACACAGTGATGGCAAAAGCCCTATTAAACAGATCGGGATAATAGAGCATTTTCCCATTAAAAGTAAACCAATAGCCAGCAACCCTATAGTGAATAAAATTAGTACAGCTCAACCCTATTATAGCATGATCCGCTACAATGCGGATCCGTTTATAACATAGTCTGAGTGTGGCTCCCAATTTATAAACATCTCCAAGGGTTTTTTTTAAAAATAACATGCAATGCTTTATTGACTTACCCATATATGAAACACACTAGATGGCGCTCAATATCTTAAACACTGTGCAATACAATAAATATAAACACTTATTTGGAAAAATGTGAAAATAATAAACACAAAAAAAGTAAAGACACTCAAACCCTTAGACGGACTGTTTCAAGGTCCACACGAAACACAGGTAAGAAAAACCAGGGGAACGTTGATACCTTTAAAAAGAAAAAAAGACAAACATAGTGCAACCTGTAGCAAATATATTAGAGGAGCTCCCAAGCGGGCACCACAGACTAAGGCCAATGCCATAATCAAGGTGTCACAGCAGGAACTATGCGGAGGAGAAAAATCTTAAGAAAAGAGATGCACACGTGCAGAGTTCAGTAAAACACTATTTATCCAAAAATGATAAAAGTGGAGGCTTACAACATCCCAGTGGGAAAACAGCATTGACGTTGTTGATCGCAAGACCACATCACCGTGTCTCTGTGCCAGCAAACCGCCACGATACACTACAGCCTGGAGCCGTCTCGTGACTTCCGGTCTTGGGGTCGTCACGTCACTTCCGGTTGCGCCGCCGGTAGGAAAACAGCTATGGGACTCCAGGCAATCTCTCCCTCTTGATCAATAGGTCACGCTCTTGACCTATTGATCAAGAGGGAGAGATTGCCTGGAGTCCCGTAGCTGTTTTCCTACCGGCGGCGCAACCGGAAGTGACGAGACGGCTCCAGGCTGTAGTGTATCGTGGCGGTTTGCTGGCACAGAGACGCTGTGATGTTGTCTTGCGATCACCAACGTCAATGCTGTTTTCCCACTGGGATGTTGTAAGCCTCTACTTTTATCATTTTTGGATAAATAGTGTTTTACTGAACTCTGCACGTGTGCATCTCTTTTCTTAAGATTTTTCTCCTCCGCATACTGTAGTTCCTGCTGTGACACCTTGATTTTGGCATTGGCCTTAGTCTGTGGTGCCCGCTTGGGAGCTCCTCTAACATATTTGCTACAGGTTGCACTATGTTTGTCTTTTTTTCTTTTTAAAGGTATCAACGCTCCCCTGGTTTTTCTTACCTTTATTGACTTACCCGGCATCTTCAGCTCTCTCCTCTCCACAGCTCTCTCCTCTCCCTGTTTCATCAGGCTGCGACCATGTGCGCAGATTTCAACACAGGGTTGGTGTGATGAATCTGATTCTATTAATAAACTATTGGATTGCATTGCACTGTAGCTGTTGTGTGTTATAGAATCAGATTCACCAACTAGCTAAAGAATTGCTACTAGCATATGAACAGTCATGGGTTCAATTCCTGCATGGTATGGTATAATTTATAAATGATTTGTTTATATAATAATTTATCAATTATAAAATAAATAAAATAATAATTTATCAATTATAAAAATAAAATAAAATAATAATTTATAAATTATACCATACCATGCAGGAATTGAACCATTGACCCTTCATATACTAGTAGCAATTCCCTAGCTGCTACACCACAGAAATAAAGATCCAATACCCATGAGCCTGGGGCACTGTACACAAGCTACTGCTGTATCATTCTCTCATTCACCGTGTCACCTCACACATCCTCCTGGTTGCTACATTATGTTTCACAGTGAATGTCTCAGAAAAATGTATCAAAGACAATGCAATATTATCTGTGATGTAAAAGACAGCAGAATGATGATATCACATGTGTCATCATAATATAATGATTACTAATTTGTCACCCATACCTCTTTTTTCATTTGTTGGCTGGTTGATTCTATTTTTTTACTTTGGATTGGTCGGCTTTCTGTAATACTTTTCCTAATAATATATGCCATGGATCTAGTGGGAGTCAAACATCTGTTGGTGTTGTAACAAGATTTCTCATTTCCTGCCAAAATGTTTCCGTGAAGGGGCATGGGGTTATGCAAAAGGTTTTGCTTCCGACGTAGTTAGGTTTAATCTGATATAAGATACCTATCTGAAATCTTCTAAACTTTTAATTACATTTGTTATAACAATAAAAGGTTTTATATTGAAAAATGGAATGTGCATAAGTAGATACTTTATATAAATAAGATCTGATTTTTATGAGCTTAGATTGTTAGGCTTAATACCCTTTCTCTATTGTCTGCCACCTGTATTTTGGGAATGAAACCAACTTGATCAAATGTGTCACAAATGCAATTACGTGCTTTAAGTGATTAGCTAAAATGTTGGCATATAATTAAAGTTTTGTTTTTGCCTTTTTTGTGCACTATTGCTATAGCAGCTTCTAATAAAGATGTTGGAAAGTCATTATCTAAGTCAATACAATTATTAAAAGCCTTTCAGAAGCAGAGTTAGGGTCTCTGCACATTATTTGAAATACAGTTAGATAAATCTATCAGGCTCATTTGCTTAATACCCTCTTACATTTCTAGATCTCTAATATGATTTTCTAAATTTACCCTTAATTTAGGAAAATAATTATTTTGTAGATTTGTATTGACAATTGCCGTAATAATTTCTTTTATATTCCCATTGCCGTCATGAAAATTGTGTAATGTACTGTGGAGTTGTCTAAACACATTGTATTGAAATAATAGATAACCCACCAGATTTGGAATAAATTGCTTTTGCTGCATGTTGTGTTCGTAGATTTGTAAAATTTGCAAAGCGTTAAAGTTCAATTTTTTTTTCTTTTTGCTTATTAGTTAAATCAATGATTCTTTTAGAAAGGATTTTCTTACAATATGCTGCAGAATTGAGTGGTGAAAAATTGTTGCCCACGTTCACGAACCATTTGAAATTAGCACATTGGTTTCTTGTGAAAAATTTGAGCACTTGGTCAAAATGTACAAAAGCTTTTGATAGAAAAAATGTATAATAATTATAACGTGCAAATTAGCTTATTTCTCAGCTATGTTCACAGATACTGTACGGTATAAGTGTTGAATAGATTAGTGTTTTGAGAGGTATTTAAGTTAATAGTTACAAGTAAAATAGGTGCTTTCCCCACCCCTCTCTCCCAGACATTTTGACACATTTTTAATTGATTTTGTGATGCCCAGAAATATAATTTTTTTAGTTCATACCATTTACTTATGGATGCCAAAGCACTAATTTCTGCATTTTTGATAAAAATCAAAAATCCGTTACATTTCAAATATGCCAAGTCTCTACAAAGATGCATTTTAATTCTTATGTAACAGAGATTTGTGACTGCTGAACAAATCTTACTTCATTAACTTAATGGAGTCCTTATTAATCATATTGAAGCAATTAATGAACTTTAAACTTGCGCATACTATCGAGTTCAACCTGTATTACTTTACTTATATTTGCAATATTGTTTCTCTTATTAAAATTATGAATCATCTTCCATAGAGTAATTTTAAATTATATTTTTGATCTTCTCATTAACCCATTCCTCAGAAAACCTTTTCTGCTGGAACTATATTAAGGAGCATTAAAAAAATATAAAACTAAAATGAGTTGTAAAAGGTTGGGAAGAAATCACTCTGATGAAATGGGCAGCAGAGCTTCCAAAATTAAAGATGAAGCCCTGTCCTGCTGCCCATTCTCATCAGGGTTACTATGAATTGTGTCCGGATGGCCTCACGGCAGGGGTCAGTATGTGGCCAAATAATAGGTTAAGCTTTAACTCCAGTGGTTTATTTTCAACAATAATAACATAAGAATAGTCACACAGCTCCTTTAAGGAAAAACACGAATTATGAAATAAAAACCTACTCCCCTTGGGAGACTTACTAAACCACTCAGGCCCTCTCTACCTGGCTGGCCTGCTAAGCCAGTTAAAAGCCCCAAAACATACCTCATGTTTAGAGATATAATAACAGTGAACAATATAAAGCTCCTTATCTGTTAGATGGGAACTATGTCCCATGCGAGTCAAGGCAATCCTTCTGGCCACATCTACCAATTTGATTATAAGCTCTTCGGAGCAGGACTCCCTTTCCAAAATGTTACTGTTATCTCTGAAGCACTTCTCCCCTCTATGTGCTATGTACATTAATGGTGCTATATAAATAAAGACATACAATACAATAAGAGCTCCGCTTCCTCCTTAGGTCTGGAACGCCGGTTCCATGGAGCAGGGCCGCATCTTGTGGTTTATTCATGCCTGTGGCAATTTCTGTTTTCTGGGTTTGGTTCCCAGATAATTCCAAGATCCTGGTCCCTGCAGGCCAAGGTACCAGACAAACCAGTATCCTCCTGGTTGGGGAAAAAAAGTATCTCTCCCTCTGTCTAGGGAAAAACAATCTCTCTTTAGGGAGCATCCTTCCTGCCTTTTAAAGCCCCCCGTTTATTCAGGAGTTCTGTCTTAATTTGCTGCCCCTGCAGCTAGCCTCTCCAGGTGGAATTTAACTGCCAGCATGCAGGAAAGCACACCTACTGCACTACACTCCAACATACAAAGACAGTGACTCTTTCACAATATATACAGTATATATATATATATTTATTTATATAGCGCCATTAATGTACACACAGTATCACTTCACAGCAGTAATACACCACATAATATAAAAAAAACAAATAATACAAATAACACATAATGGGAAGAATTGCTTCAGACATAAAAGTAACATTTAGGAAAATTAGTCCCTGCCCTGAAGAGCTTAGAATCTGATTAGTAAATCGGAAGAACGCACAGAGAGAGTACAAATGTTGTCTGGGAAGTACGTCTGCAAGGAGCCAAGGTCAGTGTACAGTATATGAGATGGACAGAATTAGCCAGTGGGGCTACCCATATGCTTCATTAAGGAGGTGGGTTTTTAGATGGTCTTAAAGGTAGATACAGAGGTGCTAGTCAAATATTCAGGTAAAGGGCATTCCATGGGTATGGGGCAGTGAGTGAGAAGTGTTTAAGGTGGCAGAGGGTTTTAGACACAAAAGGAGTAGAGAGAAGACATCCTTCAGCAGAATGCAAGAGTCGGAATGGTGCATAGCGAGAAATTAGGGCTCAGATGTAAGGAGGAGCAGAAGAGTGTAAAGCCTAAAAAGTGAGGAGAATTGAGTGTTTGATATGGTAACCTTAGAGTAAATGGCTAGCACAGTATTTTGGCCCTGTATTGTGTGATGTATTTTACTTAAAACTCTTGAAATCAATAGTACTGCTTTATCCCAGTGCTTATGGATGGGTGCGAGTAATCGGAAGACATATTCCTGATCGGAGCTATGATCCCTGGGTCTGCATCTGGTTTTCCATGCCCTTGTAAGGACACATCGCTCCATATTTCCAGCTTGTTTGGATATAGCTTTGTGGCCAGGGTGCAAATTACATCATGTGCAGAGGTTGTGGTGCAAAGGGCGCCTGCTGGGATAAACACCAAAGCAAAGTAGAGTGTTGTCCTGTCCCGATGTGTTGGCACCAACCCAGCCAACCGCGTGGAACCCTGAAGCAGATATAATCAGCTTCATAGGCGCGCTTCTCATGCAGTTGGTTTGAACTCCCCACCCACAATGTTGTCACTCCTTTGCAACCGTCCAGGGGCTGTATCCACACCCCATCTGTGATCGACCTGTTATGATCGCCCACATCAATACTGATTAGCTGGGTATTTAATGAGACTAGGAGGGTAAGTAAGGTCTCCTTGCTCTGCCTTTTAATTGTATAGATAAGGAGGTTTTTAACTTGTATAGTCAGATATAGCAACGAGAAAAGCTGGTAAGTACTCAATCCATTATTGGTAATTTTAATAATTAGAATAATATATACAGGTTTACACAAGGCTCAAAGATAGAAAAAAAAAAAAATTATGAGGGACACCCATGACTTTAAGGAGAGTCAAATCTATAAAGATCATATTAGAACACAGAAACATATCCACGAAGTCCAGGAATCCTCCACAGAGTGGGAAATATATGCTGGCGAGGATAATAAGAATGTTAGACCAACTCCCAATCAAAGAGAAGGCCCTTACCCTTCTTTTTTAGATCTTCCCAGTCCTATACCCACCAGTTGAATAACAGAAAGACCAGAAGAGGGAAAGGTCGGGCCCTAATGGACAGAGAGGTCTTGGCTGTGAGGATCTGCCACAAGCTCCGCTGCAGAATTTGATTCTGACTGGCTGCAGGCTTCCTTGTCAGTTCCTGCTGTGTGCACTCTGCACAGCAATGAATCAGCACTCTAGTTTCACTTTCAGCGTCTGCTGACCACCAGTTCTCGGATTGGCTGAATAAGCCTTTATTTGTTCAGCCTTCGCACCCACAATTTGGCTGAGCATAACAGATGTTTCGAGAGTATTCCTCTCTACATCAGGTAAGCACTGATGGAGATTCCGCACATAGCCACACGAAAAAGACACTGACTAAACTGATTACAAAGGAATCACAGAACACAAAACCCCAGCAAGCTCTTTTTGGGAACCCCTGAGCCCCCACGAAATATATGTATGTATTTAAGTGTCAAAATGGAGTGCTATTGAGCGTGGCATATGTATACAACAGACGACAGAGAAGCCCAATGCTACATCCAACATGACAGAAATACACAATAAAATACTTATATATTCTCTTGAAAAAGGGTAATTTAATTTAACCCTTTGGCCATAGCGTTGTAAGCTTGCAAGCCACGACAAGTCAAACACCAGTTCGCAAGTCTTAACACTACCAGATAAAATACTAATATACCTCTATTAGGATTAAAATTCTCATTTACCTCTATTAGGAGGGAGAAAGACCACATTGGATATATCCAGTAGAATGAAAGGACCAACTAACTTGGGAAGTGGGGAGGGGCGGGCTTAAAACCTGGGAAGGAGGAGCCACAAACCTCCAACAGCTGAAACAGCTGAGAATAGGTTCACAGAACACAAAACCCCAGCAAGCTCTTTTTGGGAACCCCTGAGCCCCCACAAAATAAATGTATGTATTTAAGTGTCAAAATGGAGTGCTATTGAGTGTGGAATATGTACTGTATACAACAGACGACAGATAAGCCCAATGCTACATCCAACAACATTCACAGTCCAAATTCATTTGTTCCTCCATTTTTTATCCACATATATTTTGTTATATTGTTTTATTGTCATGCTATTTCTGTATTTGTGTCATTTGTACCATCAGTAACCAAACTTTATTGTCTTTATTACATTTTCCCCACATTTTTAACAGCTACATGGGATTGCGCTTTTTCTTCTTTTTTTCAATTCTTTAGGATAGGCATATCTTTTTAGAGCTGCATTCCTTGGTTTATTCTCCTGACCAGTGCTTGATATTCTTTACACTATATTATTAAATTATTATTTATTAATTCACCAAGTGTCATTTCCAGTGCTGATTTGTTTTTTATATATATACACACACATACATATACATATACATACACACAAATATACAGTCTAATAGCTTATATTAAATATATATAAATTCTTGTTTGGGAATATATATTTTCTTATTATGAATAAATTCATGTGTGGAAGGTTTTAAAATGTATTTAATTGAAGAAAAATCTTTAAGATTTTTTTTTTCTTTTCTTGTTGCAGATAATTTTAGGATAGATTTATAAACATATTGTTACAACCTATGTCAAATTTAAAATAAAAAGTGGTACTTTTTGTTAATACAGTATGTATTCAATATTTCATATTCAGATATGAAGTAGCTTCAAATCTTGCACATTCATATAATGAACAAAGCTTACAGTGCCAACAGTGCACTTTCCCTAGACACATTTTTTTGGAACATTGTCTATGCAAATAAGGCTCTTGCATGTTAGTATAAAAGAAGAGTGCACCCCATTTGTAAAGGTTACATTTCTCATTAACTTAAGTAAAAAAAACCCTCAAATGCAAACAGAACTGCATTTTACATCACTCGTGAGTAGCCATGCCTGGTTTGGCTACAAGTCTGCCCCCCCTATTATACAAGCCCTGGTTACAGGGCAGGCTGTGACAGGACCAATCATGGGTTTTCCCAACAGAGGCAGCTCCCTTGAGTGACAGGGGAAGAGGTGGGATAAGGCCTGTGTTCTACCCAATCCTGGGTCCAGACCTTGTACCTTCCCCCCATTGTACTTAATGAGTTGCATCACCATAGGCAGTGCCTCTTCCGTTGAGAGGGACAGTATCACACAGTATTGCCGGGGCATTGGCACCCCCTCTTCCTCTTCCCCTTGGGGGTTAATGAGAGCTTAACTTTCCCCTGTCCCTGCTAGAAGGGCAGGGAAGATTAAGGACTGCATTGAGTGCCCTTGGCCTGGAGTGGATGTCCAGGGACCATCCAGAATTTGGAGACCTACAGTGAACTGAATTGGGCAGCAGCCTGTAATACTGTGTCCCCTTTCCCTTCTCTTCTCCCCCTTCCATCCTCCATCTTCCCATTAGAAAATCAGAACAATAGATAACAAAGAAAATGTTTTAGGAAAGCAAAATTATTTTAACATCAATAGCCTTCTCATTATAGTCAGATATGGAAAAGCCACTTACTTTTGGTACAGGTTGCATGTATCCATACAGCTAATAAAATGCTTCCTTTGTGTAACTGGTAGTGAAAATAGCTTCATTTGTCTTTTCCAGTGAATGTGAAAATGCATTGCTGACTGCAATTATTTTCTTTCATAGCAATAAAACTATTGTTCTGCTAATTGGGCTGACTGTTACAGAACATACTTTTGAGATCTCTTTTGTTTAAACCTATTCAAGACAGGTGGAAGGGGTAATTTGTTTTCTATGGCACCTTTCACCTGCATGAAAGAACACTGATCACAAATCATGGAAATGTATAATGTAACAACGCAATCTTATTGAGATGGGGAATGCATACTGTATATGCTCCATTGGGATGCTGATTAGAACAAGGCACCAAAAGGTCCAATAGGATGAATATATTTACAAAAATGCTTCTTTTCTCTAAGTTCCGTCTCACCTCTTCTCGGCAGCTTCTCGCCACCTTCTTGCCAACTTTTTGACAAAGCGCGGCTGCGCGAAATGCGTTAGAGTGTTCTCTTCTGCTCCTGGATGATGATTGTCATTGTCTTGCCTACGGTAGATGAATAAAGTTTTTTACAAGTTGATCCATCCTCCACCCGTCTGTGGTTGTGCACCGCTATCTGTCCTTCTCATGGGAATTCTTCTGTGTACTTCATCCTTATTGACCGTGCACGCTGATGCCTAAAGAATCGTGCATATTCTTCCACGCCAAGATCATGAGTAAGAACTTTACATTTTATGTTACTACACTGCAATTCACTCCAGGTTACACTGGCCCCCAGCCCGGTTAGATTAGCCTCTACATCACGGAGGTTATTGTACTGGCGAGTTCTCAGGCAAACATCATTAATTTGAATTAAAAAATATTGCATCATAATTGGTTAAAAAATATTGCTCAGTCCATGATCATACTAATAAATTTGGCATCTACTGCCGTTATTTTTATCATCAATCAGCATAAGGCTGTGGTCCCAGTGCCTTTTACAGCACACGCCACACTGTGCAAATAAACACCGCCCCTCAATGGGGCTGAGCCCAGTATGCACCTTTGCATGGAATGTGCAGCCACGCTGTACTACAATTTTTCACAAAGACATTCAAATAGAATTTACAATTTGTGATGGAGGGGTGGCCACGCCCCTGCCGGCGGTTCTGCCAATGAGGGCGAACTAGCCATGTGAGGTCATGGCCATGCCCCTGTAAACCCCCAGCCACGCCCCCCCCCCCATCGCAATCTCAGGAATCTTCTCCCAGACCGCAGCTCGCGGTGAAGCACTGTGCATGCGCCGCCCCCCACCCCCGCCGGGCGCACGTGCTGCAGTGCACACTGGGACCGTGGCCTAAGACTGCTGGAGTAAGGATATATATCCCTTTACTCACATTTACTCACATCTATTGTTGTTCCTTTTTCTGATGCACTGATGCCGGACCTTCACTCAGGAATTTTTTACATGTAGCTAATATGACTTGGCAGTTACTAGATACAATTGGTACCCTGCTAGAGAGAGAGCAGGGATAAAAAGGACAAACCAATCAGAAGAGGTAGGGGATGTAACTTTGATAATGCTTTATACATTATAAACAATGTCAAATTACATTACATATGTACTGTATGGCATGCTTATTTTTGTTGGTACAAACACTATTGTCATAGCAAAAAATAAAATGTATTTTTATTTACAAACAATTTTGATATTGTCTGAACTGTACCTTTAAGAGGTTACGATAGGACTATCCCGCTACCCTGCTGAATTAAACATTGGTAGGCCAGTAGGGGTGAGGGGAAGGTGAGGTGGATGCCATTAGGGGTGAGGGGAAGGTGAGGTGGATGCCGGTAGGGGTGAGGGGAAGGTGAGGTGGATGCCAGTAGGGGTGAGGGGAATGTGAGGTGGATGCCGGTATGGGTGAGGGGAATGTGAGGTGGATGCCGGTAGGGGTGAGGGGAAAGTGACGTTGATGCCGGTAAGGGTGAGGCCCTGGCTGAGGAGGAAGTGCAGGACAGTGCTGATGCTGGTAGGGGGGAAGGGAAGGTTGGTGCCGGTAGGGGTGAGGGGAAGGTGCGGTGGATACTGGTAGGGGTGAGGGGAAGGTGAGGTGGATGCCGGTAGGGGTGAGGGGAAGGTGGGTGCTGGTAGGTGTGAGGGGAAGGTGCAGTGGATGCCGGTAGGGGTGAGGGGAAGGTGAGGTGGATGCCAGCATGGTGAGGGGGAGGTGTGGTGGATACCGGTATGGGGGAGGCGAACATGAGGTGGATGCAGTTGGGGTGAGAGGAAGGTGCTTTGGATGCCGGTAGGGATGAGGGGAAGGTGAATACCGGAAGAGGTGAGTGAAAGGTGCGGTGGATGCCGGTAGGGATGAGGGGAAGGTGGATGCTTGTATGGGTGGGGGCAAGGTGCGGTAGATGCTGGTAGGGGTGAGGGGAAGGTGTGGTGGATGCCGGTAGGGGTGAGGGGAAGGTGAGGTGGATGCCAGTAGGGGTGAGGGGAAGGTGAGGTGGATGCCATTAGGGGTGAGGGGAAGGTGAGGTGGATGCCGGTAGGGGTGAGGGGAAGGTGAGGTGGATGCCAGTAGGGGTGAGGGGAATGTGAGGTGGATGCCGGTATGGGTGAGGGGAATGTGAGGTGGATGCCGGTAGGGGTGAGGGGAATGTGAGGTTGATGCCGGTAGGGGTGAGGGGAATGTGAGGTGGATGCCAGTAGAGGTGAGGGGAATGTGAGGTGGATGCCGGTACATGTGACCTAGTCAGTACCCTCCCCAGGTATGACACTCCAACTGCCAGTTTAGTCCTGCCCCTGGATAAGGCAGCATAGTACCCATCCAGGCTGCAAATGCAGGCTTGGCCCTGCACAGGAGATTAACCCCAACATTGCCTGTTCCGATCAGGACTTATAGGGTTGAGGCCAGTAGACGGCTATAGCCAGGGGCACTTGGTTACACATACATTCATATTGGAAAGTCTGTTGCTCAGAGGGAATTTTTCTTTCAACTTCATCTTTAATGTTTGTGAATTATTCCTATAGATTATGAGATTTTACCAGAAATCTATATTTAAAACTATTAGGTTAGCATTCATTGACAGTCTAGCTCTAATTAAAGGCACAATTGCATGCATTATGTGGCATTGCAATAGTTCCGGTTTTCATTGTTTCATGCACTAGAAATAATAATTGAGGTAGAATATCTAATGATTGAAAATGTTATGCAAACTCTGATATTCCAATTAATATAATTGTCTTCCATGTCTTCCTTTTAGATACCTGTATATATGTTCTTTCAAAGTGTATCTGAGAAAATGTACTAGTGTCAAGCATAATAACATTCTGAAAAGTCTTGAAGGTATTCCTTTTCTCATCCGTAGTACAGGTAAGTCAAGTGGAATATTGAAATGGAATGCTATAATTAATAGTATAAAAGAGGTGCAATTATGATGTCTTTTACTGATAAAGAACTCTCTAGCTTCCCAGACTTATTTAGTACAAAATTCCGGGCCACGTGTTACATGGTCATTTAAATACCATAATCAACTAACATACTTTATTAGTAATAATTTGAGCTCTTTTAAAAATGTCGATGTAAGATGTACACTGCTCAGAAATGATATTATTTCTGAAGAGAGATTGTAACTGGACTTTAGAAATACAATACCAAAATTATATGTGTAACGGTTGTTCCCCCACCCTATGGGAGATTTCCCTATTACCAGGTGTATGGTGCATGCTACCTGTAGGCTCACAAGAGGGTGAGGTGTCCGTCGGTGGTTGGGGGGACTGCAGAACAGGCTTCTGGGGTACTTACCCGACATTTACTTCATGGTACTCAGCACCTCCATATGCTGTAGGCTCCAGATGTATGAAGGTAATCTCCCACAGTAGAACTGTTTCCTCTCCCCCCCAGAAAGATTACACACCAGGAAGGAGGTATATGAAACAGGAACTGGTTTATTCTCTCTGTACAGCACAGTCGATAAGCAGCTCTGTCAATGCAGTCACAGCTCTGGTCTCAAACTTCAGGTGGTCCCTGGACCTTCACTACGGGTCACAGTCCCATGCAGCAGTCCTAGCTCTTCCCTCATTCTCTATCAGGACCAGGGGTATAGTTAATCACTCACTTTCCCGAAGGGAAGGAAACCTGGACCTGCCAGTGCACAGAAGCCTGGGTGTGACACCTTGTATCTCTCAATGGTAGAGACCAACTAACTATAATTTAGGATGCAATCCCCTTGAGTACAGCAGGGGGAGGGTACCAGGTCTGAACTCCGGATTGGGTAGAACACAGACCTTATCCCACCTTCTCCCCTGTCACTCAAAGGTACTGCCTTGAGTGGGAAAAACCCATGATTGGTCCTAACACTGCCTGCTGTTACCAGGATTCACGTGTCAGGACAGGGAAGAATAGTAGCCACACCCAGCCTTGGCTATACTCGCTCTCTGGTGGAATCCAATGATCTTCACTTGGAGTCAAATTTGGTGTATCATCTTCCATTTGATAACCTAAAACATAGTAACATCATACAGTGTTTATTACAGTATTATGCACATGATAACATATCCTGTAGAACACATTACATACAGCTGCATATTAAATAACAATCATATTGCTGTTTAGACAGAACCCAGGTAGGAGGTGGAAGGTATTCAGGTAGAGAACCTAAATCCTCAATAGTAACATGGAGACCCTAATGTGGAGAACCTAATTACTCAATAGTAATGCTCAGGGTCTGGCTTCCTAAATAGTGCCCCAGTATTGTCTGGCACAGTAACTAAAAACACCCTTTTTGGGTGCTGCTCTGACACGTACTACACCCTGTCCATGTTGATGGACCTGCCTACCTTCCACACCCTCATGCGATATTTCACCTGCTCCTCTAATTGGTAGAAGGTACTCTTGTTATGTACTTTGATGTAATCCCTGATAACATCTTCCAGACACTTCTCCCGGTTTTCGTCCACCTCCATTATTATGGGTTCAGGAACGTAGGGATACTCGAACCCATGCGACTGTCTATGTGTCTGAACTACATGTTCTGATTTTAGTCAGCCTTCGGCCTTCTGCTTGGCAGTACCCAGAATAAAGGTTCCTGCACGGGTGGATCATAGTACTTGTAGATTACCCCCTTAGGCTGCACTATACCTTGGCGTATCTCATACTTCCTGCACCTTAAAGCCTCTGCAGATCCTCAGGGCTGAACTCCCCCTGAACCCACCAGTGGCCTACTATGTCTCCCACCTCTAGCAGAAACCTTGTACGGTGCATGTACTCTAGGGGACATACCCCTGGAACCTAGGGTGCCACCATGGGAGTGATTTGACCTGAGCCGCCTTAGTGGACTCAGACCCTGAATTGGTCTTGGAGGAGAACCCCGAAGTGTTCGATTGCACAGACATTGCATATTTGCTACCTCCACATTGTTACACTACATGCAACATCATCATCAGCATCATACTCATCATGCTTATCCCCAAAGGCCCAATCCCGATAGCCCTGAGAAGGCGTTGCAGGTTTTAAAAGGCTCTGAGCCCGCTGTTTAGGGTTGTGATACACATGAGAGGTGGTGCAAGTTGCAGGGTCTGGGGCAGTAAAGTCATTCAAGTCTCGGTCAGAGTTTTTGGTTTGATGCCCACCCTGACTGGATACCGGTGCGATACTGACAATACTGTATGTGGTTCTACCACGAGTTGAGGTTTTCACCCCATAATATGGTCCTGGTAACAGGCCTGCTGTTTGGGGGTAAGACCCTTAAAGCTCAACACAGTCGCAGTCATTTAGCGTTCCATGTGTGCCTGTACATGGTCCATAAAGTGTCTCACTCCAGGGGTAGCTGTAGCGGTACTCACCGGAGCGGGAATCGGCCGTTCCTCGTCCGCCTCGGCGGTCGCCTTCCTGTCGACGTCATCAGGTTTTGGTCTCGTGGGATCCTGATAGACAGTGCTTGACAAATCACCCAAAAATCTACTTGCCACCTAATCCCGCCCCTAGCCCCACACCTTGTCCTGCCCCTAGTCCAATCCCCAATCCCACCTTTAAAAAAAAAGAAATTGAATAAATTCCTAGTAAGAACTATAAAAAAAATTTACATAACAGTTTATTTATTGTATTACATTTATACGTTATTATAATTAGTCATTGTTACATAGTTAGGTATGTGTATGCGCGTGTGTGTGTACGTGTTTGTGTGTGTGTGTGTACACGTGTGTGTACGCGTGTGCACGTGTGTGTGTGTGTGTGTGTGTGTGTGTGTGTGTGTGTGTGTGTGTGTGTGTGTGTGTGTGTGTGTGTGTGTGTGTGTGTGTGTGTGTGTGTGTGTGTGTGTGTGTACGTGGGTAAGTGAAAATATCGGATGACCTCACTAATCTAGAAAAAAAGCCAGATACTGTATGAATGACTAGCTTCCTGATCCCCTTAAGCAGTGTCTGGATGCCCCCACTTCACAATTTTCTAAAGCAGCAATCCTGCCTGGGAACTTACCTGATCCGCAGTCCCTCAACGTCCAGGTACCCTCATTCCCGCAATGTCATACAATACATTGGAGGGGATGTGTTCCCTACCTGTCTTCTGGGTTAGGGGGTATTCCGATGTCTCCGTATGAAGCTGAAGAGTCAGATCTGGAAGAAAGCAGTATAGGTTATTTCAGTGTTGGTATTGGATAGTTAAGATAAACTGTATAGGGTAAATAAAATATCCAGATCCAGAGTGTGTGTGTGTGAGACAGAGAGATTGAGAGAGAGAGATAGAGTAGTGTGTGTGAGCAAGAGAGTGAGTGAGTGTGTGTGTGAGCAAGAGAGTGAGTGTGTGTGAGTGTGTGAGTGTGTGTGTATGTGTGTGTGTGTGTGTGTGTGTGTGTGTGTGTGTGTGTGTGTGTGTGTGTGTGTGTGTGTGTGTGTGTGTGTGTGTGTGTGTGTGTGTGTGTGTGTGTGTGTGTGTGTGTGTGTGTGTGTGTGTGTGTGTGTGTGTGTGACAGAGAGAGAGAGAGTGTGAAACAGTGAGAGAGTGAGAAAGACAGAGAGAGTGAGAGAGACAGAGTGAGCGAGACAGAGAGAGTGAGAGAGACAGAGAGAGTGAGAGAGTGAGAGAGTGAGAGAGAGAGAGAGTGAGAGACAGAGAGAGTGAGAGAGACAGAGAGTGAGAGAGAGACAGAGTGTGAGAGAGAGACAGAAAGAGTGTGAGAGAGAGAAAGAGAGAGATAGAGACAGAGAGTGACAGGGTGGGTGAAAGGGTGGCTTACAGGGTGACTGGGTGACACTGGTGGATGACTGGGTGAGACTGGGTGTGTGACTGGGTGAGACTTGGTGGGACTGTGTGGGTGACTGGGACTGACTGGTTGGGTGGGTGTGTAGGTGACTGACTGGGTGGGTAGGTGACTGACTGGAAACAAGTGGGGCATAGGAGACCAGGTGGGGGCCAGGGTAGACCAGGGGGTTAAAGGAGAACAGGGGGGCCGTCGGACACAAGGGGGGGGCAAAGGACACAAGGGGGTAGGTGCACTCCCCAGACTCCTCTCCAACCCATGCCTGTTCAACCGTAAGAGCCCTCAAGACCTTCATTTTGTTGGGGGATGCTCTGCAGATTTTCTCCTTTCCCTCCTGGTGGAGCTCTCAGGGGACAAGCACTCCAGAGACCGTGTTCTCTTCCGGCTGCTCCTTGAGTATGTTGACCCTACTCCAGGCGCTCAACTCAGCTCTCCCGCCCCATGCTTGCACATAGCATCGCACACATACACATACCCAGACTCACACACATGCATGCATTCCCAGAATCTCAAACACACGCAGCACCTTACATACATAAACACACAGCATCTCACACACACACACACAATACACAGAGCATCTCACACACACAACACACACACACATACATAGACACCCAGCATTGCACAAACACACACCCAGCAAGGGGGGGGAGAGCTTTGGGGATTGTAATGCATGAGACAAGGGGGAAGAAAAGGGGGAAGGCATGGGAGAGTACTTACTTTCTGTATAAACAGCATTGTAATGTAATGGCAGACTTCACTGCCCTTGCTCATATAGCGCCTGGCTGCGCGCCAAAAATAAAAAATTCTTTGCAGCGGGCCATCTCACGTCAGGCCAATCAGATAGGGTTTTTTTGGTTTTTTTGGGCGCAACCAGGGGAAAATAGGAAGAGAACCGTATGCACTGCTTGGGCGGCCATGACGGATTGCCAGCGGCCCAAATCCGATCGCCCATGGTGACCGGATTTGTCGAGCACTGCTGATAGAGGTCGATGTCCCGCACAAGAAGTACGTGTACATTTGGTTGGTGCTTGGGGGTGTTATGGTCATCATCCGCGTAGGAGTCGGCACCGGAGGGTACCTTCTCATCGGAAGTCTCCATCGGTTTCTGCTGGGAGTAAGGAGGTGGGCTCTCACTGCTCCGCTGACTCTCTGGAACCCTGGGACTCACTGATCTGGATGATGGTTCGCTGACCAGGCCGCTTGGAACCGCCAACCATGAGACGCTCCTCCGCCTCTCAGGCAGCACATTCATCGGAACTGGACTGCACCATCGCTCGATGTCACAGGTACCGTTATCATCTTAGACAGGATCTGTAGGGGTACACGCTGGCTGGGGAAGCACCACAGATGTCCAACCACTGCTCTGGCTCGATTAGCCACCTCCATGGGGGCTAGGCACCGGAGCATAACACTGTCAACAGGCAGTGTTTTAGCTCCTGTGTCACGATCAACTGTGGTTCCTCCTCACCCCAGGCTGTCACCTTTCCCGGTTGCTCGTTCTCAGTCGGTTCCGGCTCATGGACCGTCTCTGGCACCATCTCTGGGACTGGGTCTGGAACCATCTCGGGAACCACTTCGATCAACTTCGGACACCCTGGAGCATCCACTAGGGTACACGGGCCCTCGATAATCTCCATTGCTGAGGTAGTTGGTGTTTCATCATCAGCCGCCCTGGTATTGGGTTCAGCCGCATCTTTTGAAGAGAAGGCTGTAGGCCTTAGCAGCATTGTCTTGAGATAATGTATGCTGCACCATGGGAAAGTAGCTCTCCAGACAAGGGGGTCTATACAGTAAACAGCAAAAAGGCACTTTTCACCAATTTCTCGCAAAAAATGCCTGCTGCGATTCAGTAATCCCTGAGAAGCTGGCAAGAAGAGTAAAAATCGGTGGGGTTTTTTGCTGATTTTTTTTTCAGCAGATGCGTGGCGAAAAGCCACTTTCCGGCACTGTTTGCCACTTTTTTAAACTCGCTGTATTCTAGTAGCCCCGATCAGCTTTTCGCCTCTACTTGCCTCTCTAAAATTGAAAATTCCTCTCCAAACAGGCCCGTCACAAAAAGTTGACAAGAGGCTGGGGACAAACGTCGAGGAACGGCGAGAGAGGGGACTTAGAAAAATTCAGGTCTTTTTCCTGCCTCAGATTGATGCCGGGGGTTTCCGGAGCTGATACCCATTAATACCAGCACCGGAGACCCCCGGCATGCATACGATGCAGGAAAAAAGCATTTATAGCCACTTCATTACCTTAGTGGCTAACTGCTAAGGCAATAAAGGGGTTAACCACCCGTGCAATGCTTATTGTGGGTAGCAGGGGTGGGTGAAGGGGGTATTAGCCCCAAGGATGGTGTTTAGGCCTTTGTGAGGGGACTCCGGGTGGAGTTAACCCCTTTATTACCTTAGTGGGTAATACCGCAGGTGGTAACCGTGGGCGTCCGGGTGTCCTCAGGTGGTCTCCATAGGTCCCCGCAGACCTAGGGTACAAATCCTGTATGTAAAAAAAACAAACCATTGATTACATTTAAATCAATCAATCCCTCACCACCACCAAACACATTCAGTACAGTAATGGGCAAAATAACTATTATCCAGATATGGATAATTGATTATTTAAAGGTATGAAGCTGTCATGCGCTCAGGCATCCCACTGGATAAATCCAACACTTAATGGTGTGAACAGCTGAGGGGGGAGCAAACGGAGCATGAGGGGACCACTATGAAAGTCGGGGCTAAGGGGTAAATATATGATTATCTTACCCCTGTCATCTCTTCCGTCTTGGGTCTTCTTGCTCCTTAGTTTTGCTTCCCACGGCGTGCATCTGGCAAAGTAAGCATGCAGAGAAGAGGAAAGGATGTCCAGTGCCACAGCAAACAGCAAATCTTACTCAAGTTCCGGTGATAGTACAAAAAACGCTTTATTGATGAAGACACATACTTAAAAAACCGCAGGCTGCAACACAGCTTCCTCCTCTACGCGTTTCACGCTATGCTAGCGCTTCGTCTGGGATTATTTGCCCATTATTAAACACATAAACCAGCATAAATAAAGTAAATTAATATAGTTCTATTTACCACAGCGTCCTCGTCAGGATACAGCAGGTCTTGGAGTGGTCTGGACGCGAATTTGGTCACTTGGCGGCGTTATATAGATGACATCATCTTTATATGGAAGGGTACATCAGAGGACCTTAACTTATTCCTTACGTACCTCAATAACAATGAATTAAATTTAAGATTTACATCTTCCATCAGTGCCTCCAGTGTAAACTTTTTGGATCTTACCATCTATTTGGAGAATAATTCTATCAAAACAAAAAATTTCTTCAAGGATGTTGATGCTAATAATTACATTTTACAATCTAGCTGCCATCTAAAGTGGATTACAAATATCCCTTATGGCCAATACCATAGGTTGAAACGAAATTGTTCTGACAATAAAATGTTCGAAGAACAATCTACGGTACTAACCAAAAAGTTTACAGAGAGGCGATATAAGGATGATGTCGTCAGAAAAGCTTGGGTTAAGGCAACCAATACACCAAGGGAAACAATGCTTATCCCCTCAGTAAAAAACCCACCGAGTGATGTTATACAAGTGCCATTCATCACACAATATAATAGGGATGCACATAAGATCAATAACATTCTAAACTCCCACTGGTCTATATTGAAAAATGACCCTATTCTAGGCCAACACTTACCTGAAAGAGTTAAAATGGTGTATAGAAAAGCTCCTAATATAAATAATATAGTGGCCCCTAGTGCCCTTAAAAAAGTTACTGCACATATTCGCTCAGATTGGTTAGACCCCCCTAAGGGATTTTACAACTGTAGAATGTGCACTGCCTGTAAGTTTAGTTTAGTAAGTTATTTACTGTATACTTCTTACCCACTGTGCAACATCAATCCTGAAGAAACCGACAAGGTGAAACGCGTAGAGTGATGCCACAAGACTAAACCAGAACCTCTGGAAACGGATGACGTCACTTCCGGTCTTCGGTGAGACGCATCCGTGACACGCACGCCAGTACAGAGGAACAGCTGAGACACCACTCATCCGGTCCGCAGAGATCCATCACTGTGATCTATATGCTTGTTTATTTCAAATACCATGTGAGTTTATTGGATTTTACTTACTTTTATAAACTTTTGTATACAGTCTGCACTATGTCCGGTTCTATTTATTCCTAAGGGCCCACGGTAAAGGTGTACCTGATCGAGAGTGTTGTGCCCATTTGAATACCTGGCTGTCACCTACAGTTTAAAGATACCTTTACGTGCCCATTTCACTTCTCACGTTTGTGAGTATTCTGAACATAGACTTTGCCATTTATTTATCACCGAATTTTTACAATACTGCACCATCAGTTTGTTGTTTTTGTATCCCACATGTTTTGCGCTTCCTGATGATTTCTACCCTTCACTTGTTCACGAGGATTGAGAGAGCAGTCCTGCACCAGGTCACAGCGGCATATACTACATGTGTTTGTATAAGTATCATTACTAATTATCTTATTTTTGCACTACACTGTGGGTTTATTTGATTTTCTAAATCTAACCTAATACACTGAGCGCCATTTTTGATAAGTTTTTCTATACACCATGTCCTCTGTTGCCAGATAAATACATAGCAAATACATTCTAATGTCCCCTAACCCATTAATCCCATTAGCGGTAAATAACCACTATAGAAATTAAGGGGTTAACACACCCTGCCCCAATAACCACCCACGAGGCCTAACCACCCGCCCCAGGCAACTACCCCCACCCTTTACCCATTCATTTGTACAGTGGCTTCATCGTGCCCATTATATATATAAATATCACATAGCCAATTAAAAACATCACATAGCCAAATAAAAAACACAGCACATTGCAAAAGAAAATAAAGCATATCTCAAAAGAAAACACAGCACATAACCAAATAAAAATATAACAAATGCCAATCAAACAATTGAATGGTACAGTGTGTACATGATGCAAAAAATTGTGCATCATTTAACACTATGCAAATCAAGAAACAATTAGAATTACAAACAAGATACAATGCCATCCAAAGAATAATAAAATAAAACAAAGCAAGAAGTAAACCAAAATAAATTACCAGCAATTACTCCAATCCAAAATTAAATGACACAATTCACTATTCAGCTCCTCCCCTAGTTGAGATGGTCTTTTGGCATTGGCTGTTCCAGTGCCCCTCCCTAAAGTTGATATTAGAGTAGGGGCGTGTATCAGGGACTTATTCCTGTTAAAGAAAATACCGCTAAATCTAGCAGGAATGTGTAGAAGAGCAGGAGCACAGCCACATTGTAAGTCGAACAAAAATTCCATTGCAACTCCACATTGAATAAAAAATGTGTTTAATACACAGTCAGCTAGCAATGGTGATGTAGGAAAAGTACCAACAGGACTTTATCAAGGTGTGGGTAAAACATATAGGAACAAACATTTTAAAGGGTAGAATTTGCGCCACTACCACCATGAGTGACGTCATCACCGAATCGGGTCGCAATGACTATGCACCAATCCCATTGGTCGGTAGTGTCAGCCGACACAAATTGAGAACAAAGCAAACTTTGATCAATCCTAGAAACGAACAATAAACAAAACAACTGTAAACAACGTAAATAACTTAGAAATACCTAGTAAAACGTATAATAATTGTATAAACCCAGAGGAAACAATGCAAATAAACAAAATATTCTAACAAAATTATTAATAACCAAAATTACATATGCCCATTACTACTTAGAATAAACATAAGCAAATCTGGCAAAAATCACAACACATACTAATAATAGTGTGCGTATATGTAACCACTTGGAATATGATATACCCTAATCCTACATCCGAACAAAGAGTAACTAGGTTAAAAAATCATAGCTGGTAGATGTTCTTCAAACAATCAATCCAGTATGAAATGAGAATTCTCTTTAAATATAAAAATATAGAAGGTAACCAGATATATTTATTACACAGTTGCAACAGTGGCAATGATAGAAAAATGGAGATGTAAACACAGAGCACATGCCCCCAAAAATCTCATACAATATGAAATATTCCAATTTAATCAAAAAAATATTATTATAAAATAATAGATATCTATAACTCAAGAAAAAAAATTTTAAGTAAAAAACTTACTTCAACTAAAAAAAATAGAATGAGGATGGGGTTAATGTTGACAAACCCATAAAGAACCTACTCAAACTAGTAAGGGTGTAAGCCTATATACAATAAGAGCACAGGGGGTACTGTATGCAGAATATATAGTAACAGTATCATAATGAACCATCAAATAAACTGTATATAATTATATTCTAATTATAGTTATCACTATACTGATGCAGCGGCCGTTATTCGAACACTTCACGCGTCATGTACATTTGAAACTGTGGGATGAATTTCAGCCTTCCCGCACTGAGATGCGAGCGCGACGAGTGCAGAAAAACTAATTTTAGTTTTCTGGCTTTTAAAAACATGAAATTGACACAGTAGAATAGTAGCACAGTAGCACAGTACTGTACACATTACAATTCATCCATTTTATTGCAAACGAAGAAACAGAATCCATGAAATTCAAACAAAACATCCGCGATAAGCGCGGGTGACTGGGGCGATTGGCCGCGTTCATGCTGCTTGGGGAACAGCAGAGAACTCAAAATCGGAGCTGTGATGTGTTAGAATAACGGCCGCTGCATAAGTATAAGACGAGTACCAGATATCACAAAAAGTGGGCAAGATCCCAATCGATATTCATCCCATTAGGTACTCTGGTCCTCAAAGTGAAGATCCATAATGCCTCACGTTTATCCAATTGTTTAGTCCTATTTCCACCCCTTGGAAAAGGTGCAATAAATTCTATGCCTTGGAGCTAACGGTCATGCCTTGAAGTGGCATCAGGCTTAAGACGCTTTGGCCAAAGAAACTAAATGACCCCTTTTCAAGAGAATATATAGGTATTGCACTGTGTATTTTTGTCACATTGGAAGTAGCTTTGGACATCTTTGTTTGATTTTTGTTGTATATTTAGCACTTTTTCTCCCACCCTCTGGGAGATACACAGCATTTGCTCCTAGTGTGTGGTGCAAATACCTGTTAGGGTCAGGAGAGCTGAGTCTGATCTGTGATGGTGGGCGATCAGGACAGGCTTAGGTTCTTCTCTGAGTTCTTCTTATGGTGCTTAGCACCTGCAGCAGTAGTGGGCTCCAGGGTGTTCGGAAGTCATCCCCCACTATTGCACTCTTTCTCCCTCTGCCCAAGGACTGATACTCAGAGATATATTATGAACAGGATCTTTATTGGAGATATCCACTGCAGATCTTCTTACAGTGATGCAATGTCTCAGAGGTTCCATACCTCTGGATGTTGCTTTGCCCCTGGTAGTATAGGGCATCTGAGGCTGAATCTGATGTTCCCCCAACCCACAGTCTGAGGGTGAGCATGCTCATCCCGCCATGGGAGAGTCTGATAGCTCTACTGTTTCCTCTCTCCTCTAGAGCAGGAACAGGACTGAACAAAATTTGCATTCCATCATAAGAGGAACAAGAAGGGGTGGGCTCATGATCTATACTTATACCAGATAGACTTACATAGGCCATGAGTTACCACCTTACTTCTGTCACTCATAAGAGGGGCATGATGGGGTCACAAGCCCACAGAATTAACCTGTTACTGACTGCAGCTAGCAGGGACTTACATAACAGGGGGAAAGCCAGGTAGAAAGAGACATATCCTGTTACATATACATTTAGCCATGCCCACTAGCACTCCTTTTGACACACTATATATATATATATATATATATATATATATATATATATATATATATATATATATATATATTGTTGTAATGTTTGGGGTTTCTCAGAGCTTGTAGGGTATCTGTGTGTTTATTAACTTTGTGCAGCTGTTCTCAGCTGTTTTTGGGAGGTTAGTGACCCCTCCCCCTTCCAAGGTTTAAGCTCACCCCTCCCCACTTTCCAAGTTGGCAGGTCAGTTTCATTTTGATGGGTTACGACAGATCTAATGATGATCATTCTTCCTATAATTATACAGGTAAATAAGAATTTTAACTCAGGTAGTGTTAGGACCTGCTAACGCTCATGCCTTGAAGTGGCAGCAGGCTTAAAACGATTTGGCCAAAGGGTTAAACTAAATGACCCTTTTCTTCAATGTGCCAGAGGGCAGGCTGAGCATATAAAGCAAGGCAGTCCAATGAACTTGCAGCATACTCACGAGAATGCCTGGCTGTGGTTTGGTGGAGCGTATCAACACAGGTGTACTACTTAGGTAGAGGAACAAGGAAGCTTCTGCGCACAGGCGGGGGTGCCGCGCATAGCGGGTGTGCGCTACGCAACAGTGACATCACTGCGTGTGCGTAGTCTGGAGGTGGGGCCAGCGGCGATGGCAATTAGTGATGAGTGTGATCCACACACGCCCCTAGATGGAATGCTGGCATTCACTGGATCGCGAGAGGTGCTGCAGAAGGCAGATGAAGCAGGACACCCGAACATGTGTCAGGGTAGGCTGTGAGCGTGCCGGGGGGGGGGGGGGAGGATGTGGATCACGGACCCTCACATGGACATAGCAAATACAAAATAAACATCAAACATTTTCTACAAGTTAGCTTTGTGCACAACATTTGTGTTTAATTAGCTTTTACTCCGTGACAAAGCACCTAAGGTTGAGAAACGAGTAGGAGGTCTCTATATTTGACACGTTGTTGTTCTAACTTGTTACTAAATCTGGTCTTCCCAAGTGTCAAGCTTTCTTTGAAACCCTATCTCAATAGGAAACGCCCATTTGCCCAATGTACGGTGGTAGATAAGCCTAACTTTTCACTTTCATTGATATGATATATAATAATTTATTGAATGTATTTATTGGCTACAAGTGTGATGCCAACTACTATATTCACAAAGTCTGCCAAGGCATTGGCACTCCTAATAGAGCCAGACTAAATAGAACAATATTAAATTTAATGATGGTTAAAATGATCAGGAGTTGTACTAAAATAATGCTATACCTTTCTCTTTCCATATCTATTGTACAGTATGTTAACATTTAACTAAATGTCCTACATTCAGGGAGAATATAACCATTATAGAAGTGTGATGGTATGGGGTGTATAGAGTCCAACTAATTTTTTTGAACGTTGTTTTCTCTTTTTTTTTCCGGCTTGAGGATTGAAGTGACATTGCAGTCTGCATGTCTAATAAGGATGCGAGCAACAGCATTGTCAGACACACTGTTTCCTATGTGTGGGCCAAACATTTCCGTATAATCTATGACCTCTGTGAAAAGTTTTACAAAAATGCACATTTAAAACAATGGTGAAAAACTTTTTTAGATGGATTAAAAAAGGAATATTTTTAATACTACTTGTTTGGGACCCACTTTTGGCTGTTGCGCCAGAATCACCTTTTTTCTCAGATCTACTTCTCTTCTCCAGGCTGCACGCTTACCAGGACTTCAGGATTAAGAGATTTCTGTGAGTACTTTCTTATTCATGATTACTCAATGTGAGTCCAGGGACCATCCCAATGAGGGTTTCATGTTTTTTTTTTTAACCTTACACCTTACCCTTCAGGGAATATTGGCCCACCTGGGGACTTTAGTACTTACAAAGCAGTTTATCTATATCCTTATCCAGTCCTGTCTTATGCATACATATTGAAGGGATTCAGTGCTGAAGCGCCTTTGTCACTTGGAATTGGGTCAACCATGTTCACTGAACTTTATAGTATAAAAATATATGTAAGAGAATTATAATTATGGTTTATTTGTAAAGCGCCAACTTATTCAGTAGCACGGTACAATGGGGGTACATGTATATAAGAAAAAAAGAATCACATACCAAATAAGGACAAACAAGGCAAGCAGATACAGAAGGTAACGAGGGCTCTGCTTGTGAGAATACACTTATATTTGGCATACAGTACAGACACAAGATCATTTCAATTAAAAATAGCAATCATTGCAATAATCTGTGGCACACAATAAGTAATGTTGGTAGAAAACGATAAACTACATGTGTTAAAATAATGTAATGTAATAGACTAAAAACCAAGTGCTGTTTTATTGTCATAAACCTGATAGTTATTGGAAAGAATATACAAATGGTATTTGATATTGTACTGTGCAATGCAGCATATCCCACAATTATTGTGATACAACGCAGGATTTTATCACCACCCAATGCTGAAGCATTTTCAAACAGCGGTGCAATTTAGGTAATGGTAAACAATACGAAGTATCGTATAACAACATATATTCTATCTCAATAACACACTGTACCCCTCCCTGCCCAGCTTCTATGGAGTTTACATTGGGGTGCAAATTTGGCTACGCAGAATAGGTTACCTTTACTCAGGGTGCTGTATTCAGGCGAGTGGGTGAGAGGTAGCAAGGGTGAAAATGATGGGTACAGGTACTTACAGTATGTATTACAACATCCATCTTTTTTTATGTCACCAGGCACGGGGACACGCCACACACGTACGACAATGGTGTACTATTTTCTCGTGGTTATTCATGATTACTGTGTGAAAATAAATGTTCTTCTTGTGTGTGAAAATACAGATTGCAAATGATTTATTCTTGAAGTGGCAAGGTAGAGACAAGCTTCAGGCAAAGACAGGTAAACAAATGGAGAATCGTCTTGGGCTATGTAGTTCTTTTCTGTTCTGATGCATCTATTCTAAACAGGATTCATTTAGTAATTTCTAGCTACTAATTTAACCTATGCATAGCTTGTTAGTGTAACGGTTTTTCTGAACCGGCCTGACCCACCCAATCTCATTTTGGCCCCTGTGGTCTAACCAGTCCCCATTACAGTGTGATGTCTGGTGGTGCACCTGTTGGCAACAGGACTCCTGAGTCTCCCGCATGATGGTGTGTGGGGATTTGCCAACCCAGACAGGCAGCTGAGGTAGTGTGCTGAGTCCTACCTAGATCCAGTGCAGCGCCTCCACCTCATCAGGATCCCAGTGTCCGCTTGGGGATGAGTCTGATGAGGAACTCCTCTGTGGTGCTCCTCTCTGTGCAATAACTCCACACTTGCACACGAGAGTGTCTTTAATCAGGAACATCTTTATTAGTACGGTGGGCCAGCTGCCCTCCACAATGGGGTGTATTCAGCCCTCCATTGTTCACCGTACTTCCCTTTGAAAGGTATGTCCTCCTAATGTAGGGATTCCCTATCCCCGCAGGGATACTTCACCTGTGCCAGGTCCCTGGTCACAGTCTCATTAGTCCTTTTAGTATACTAACTCTGAACTCTTAATCCTCAGAAGAACCTAGACAAACCCTAACTTTTGATCAGTGCTGTGCCTTATGTATCCTCTGGGGGCTGACACAACTCTGACATCACCAACCAGGGAGTCAGAACCTGTGACCACTCCCATCCATACATAGGGCACCTCACCAGGGTGTGAGGGCAAACCTCCATGATTACTGCTGGCATGCCCATAACTTACCAGGCCTTACTGTCAGCAGGAGAGATGACTGCAACCATTTTACAGCATGGTTACATTCTCCCCCTGGTGAATCCCACCATCCCTGGCTGGGACCTAAATTTGACCACCTTTCGTCAGGAAGCACTGTAAAATGGAAATATGCACTAATAATTAGTAACCAAACATTTCACAGTAACAAGGCGCCAGACAAGCCCTGACCAGCAGTCACTTAGCCTGCGCAATGCTAACCAGTACCTCCTAATAGTAGTGTTGTGGATCAGGTTTCTTCACCTCCCGACCCCCCATGTCCAAAACAGTTACATGGTAGCTACGCGGCAACCTCCTCTCAGGCCTGTATACTACCCTGTGTTTGTATACACTTCTCCCAATACTCCAAACCCTTATCAGGTGCTCGATCCTTTCTTCTGCCTTACTACCCGTAATGGCACCCCCTTTGTTGACCATGTACTCCTTTATGGTCTCCCTTAACCACCTATCCCTATTCTCCTCAATCTCTTCCATGAGGGGTTCAGGAACGTACGGGTACTCCAACCCATGGGAGTACTTGTATTTTGCAACGATCGCCCTTTCAGCCCTACTACTCCTAGTTAGGTTGGCGTTCCCTGCTCTCCCTGGTAATACCCATGATAGGGGCTCATCCGGATCTACGGGGTCGGACAATATGTCAGGGCCCATGGGTTCTATTTCATTTCGGTCTATCATTAACCACCGATATAGCATCTCCTTTTTCCTCTCGGCGAGCGTGAACTCCCCTCTAGACCACCAGTAATCCACGATGTCGTCTTTTTGTAACAAGAACCGCGTGCGGTCCATCCAGCCCACGTACCCCTCAAATAAGGGCGCCCACCAACGGGTCTCCCTAGGCTTCTCGTTCCATTCTAGAGAGTCTCCCTCCTCTGTACCTCCCCAGGAGCATACCCCGGAATTCCCTACAGAACGGGGCCTGGACCATCTCTCATGCTTTGGGGCCTCCCCAGAAGGTATATCCGCCTCTTTAGGCACCCACCGGGACTTGGATACCTGTCCCAATTGTCCTCCTCCCCTTGAGCCCTCCCAGGAATCAAAACTGCTCAGTATTTCCCCAGTCCGGTTCTCACCAACCCCCAAAGATCCTTCCGACACCCCCAAACTGGATGATGATCCCGGGAACAGGTGACGGGGACAGGGGCCTTATCTAGGGCGTGGGGTTGGGCATAGGGATAGGCAGTCGGAAGCCACGGGGTTCCGACCTGTTCGCCTTCCTTGGATTGTCCCGTACCACTGGACGGTGGTATCGCCGGTTGCGTCTCACCCTTCTCCGGTCTCCGCTTACTCGGTTCTTCTTAGTTGATCGGGAACCACCACCCGATCGCTGAGGCGCGTGTCCTCTGCTTCCGCTGGGCCCCCGCCTCTGCCGGAAACGCCGTCATCACCAGAGTCGGATGTGCTGCCAACTTGGGATGGACCCCCATGCGGGACCTCTTCCTCCACAATCAGGTCCGGAAGTCCCTCTGCGTCCACGTGCGCCGTCCTGGCCTGGCACGGCCTCTCCTCTTCGAGCGATGGCATCGGAGCCTGGCAAGGACAAGTGCTATCCTTACCAGTCCGCAGGTTGGGTGTGGATCACCCGTTACCACTGGACCCGCCGGCCCCGAGAACAGCTGGGCTCCGCCTCTCCGGTTTCGGCTCCACCGGGGACACCCGGCTCCGTCCACTGTCACTTCCGGTAAGTGGCCTTTTGATCCTATTCCCTCCACCGGGCACCGCCACCGGCCAGACTAAGGTACTAGTCAGTTCTTTGGGTCCCTCGTCCGAGGGATCCGCACTAAGGGTACTTGGGGTCGCCGAGCGCAGGACCGCCTTATTTTCTCTCTGTCGGTAGCCGGACCGACCACGTCACATTCCTCGGGATCCGCACCCTTGGTCCATAGTGCACCGGGGGACTCGGCGGACAACATAGCTGTATTCCCCCCTGGGTCATTGTTCTGAATGGGCACGAAGGTGGGCATTGGCCACAGATATTGTGTGCCACACTGGGGACAGCGCGCCGCCGTGCCCATGGTGCCGCCGGGCAGTCGGCATTGCAGGCAGAGGCCCACTACTGTCTCCGCGCCCCCTACACGGATCACCAGTACCCCGCCGGGTACTGCGTAGGGCTGAGTCGAAACCATCCGGTTCACATCTGGGGAGCAGGCCATGGTCTTGGTGGGAGCCACTCGTAACACTGGTTTGTCCTGGAAGCTGGTTCCGCGTGAGTGACCAACAGGGGTTGAATGGTCAGCCACTCCTTGGTTCAGCTCCGCCCTCATTTGACACAATTGGAACCCGCCCCCAAGATTAGCGATTATGGGCGGGTCCCACAAGGGAATAGGATGTCCTTTAATTGAGGCCGCACCTCTTTCAGTCCTAGAGGGCGCGACCACAGCTTTCGCGCGCTTTTCCACAACAGGGCGGGGTTCTTCTTTTGCCGCCAACTCCAACTGCTTCCTTTCAGCTGCCTTGCGTGCAAAGTATCCTTCTTTCTTGCACCCAATTTCAGCTGCCGGAACTACTTCTGGTAATGGGGCCGTCAGCGCACCGGCTCCTGGGCCCGCGGGATTCATACCCACGGGGCATAGCTGGAAACCACTCCCCCTGGTTGATATTAGGGGAGGGTCCCACAGACTAAGTGGTTGACTCAGCACTGGGGCTGAGTGAGTCACTGCCCATGAAGGTGCAGCCGCAGCTTTCGCGCCATACCCCCCTTGCGGGCGGGGCTCTCCTGTTGGCGCCGCTTCTGGCCAATTCTTTGCAACTGGTGTATTTGCTGAATAGTCTGCCATCGGCCCATGCGGTCTCCCAGGGAAGCGGGAGCCGCCATTTTGGGTAGCACTGTCAGTCCCAATCACAATGTCCTCAATACTGTCCTCCAGGGTGGCGCCTCGTTGTCCTAGGCAGGACCAAAACGGTGCGGCCACAGCTTTCGCTATACTCCAGAGCAGGCTTGTAAAAGACATGTCAGCAACAGCTTGCTCTTCAGTGGGGCGCACGCCACGTGTGCTTTCCCCATCAACCTTCGGTCGCCATTTTGGACTATCCGCACTGCGCGGATCCTCCATTCTTGCGGTCGACATTCTCTCGTAGCAGTTATCGTACATGGGGCTCCTCTCTGCGGGACAGCCACCACACTGGTACAAAAAAGATTGCCCTGATGCACCACCATGTGTACCTAATGTACGCTGGACTCATGTATGCACTTCCTCAGGCTAGGCTCACTCTCTCAGTGTCTGCTGTATCTCCTTCCTCCCAGTCTGTGCTCCCTACGGTAAGAGGTCTGGAATGGGCTAGAGTACTCTGGGGCTTCCATGCAGTACTGGGGCGTCTACCTGTCTTGGTTAGCCTAGCGCAGACCCTCTCCAGGATTCCTGACCACGTTAACAGGCTATCACTTCTGGCATCCTACCAACTAGCACTACCTCAAAGTGACTAGGACAGCTATAGCCCGGCTCCAAACCCCCCACTCCTTTCAGGCCCCTAGGTCGTCCCTGTGAACTGACATATGCCATCAGCCCCCTGACTACCCCTAGGTCCGTAACAACGCAGCACAAAGTGGCAGCAGACACTTCTCCCTGTTACCAAGTGACCTAGCAAAAGCCTGTCCTGTTGACAGGTCTATCTCAGCAGCGCCTCCAAAATGTAACGGTTTTTCTGAACCGGCCTGACCCACCCAATCTCATTTTGGCCCCTGTGGTCTAACCAGTCCCCATTACAGTGTGATGTCTGGTGGTGCACCTGTTGGCAACAGGACTCCTGAGTCTCCCGCATGATGGTGTGTGGGGATTTGCCAACCCAGACAGGCAGCTGAGGTAGTGTGCTGAGTCCTACCTAAATCCAGTGCAGCGTCTCCACCTCATCAGGATCCCAGCGTCTGCTTGGGGATGAGTCTGATGAGGAACTCCTCTGTGGTGCTCCTCTCTGTGCAATAACTCCACACTTGCACACGAGAGTGTCTTTAATCAGGAACATCTTTATTAGTATGGTGGGCCAGCTGCCCTCCACAATGGGGTGTATTCAGCCCTCCATTGTTCACCGTACTTCCCTTTGAAAGGTATGTCCTCCTAATGTAGGGATTCCCTATCCCCGCAGGGATACTTCACCTGTGCCAGGTCCCTGGTCACAGTCTCATTAGTCCTTTTAGTATACTAACGCTGAACTCTTAATCCTCAGAAGAACCTAGACAAACCCTAACTTTTGATCAGTGCTGTGCCTTATGTATCCTCTGGGGGCTGACACAATTCTGACATCACCAACCAGGGAGTCAGAGCCTGTGACCACTCCCATCCATACATAGGGCACCTCACCAGGGTGTGAGGGCAAACCTCCATGATTACTGCTGGCATGCCCATAACTTACCAGGCCTTACTGTCAGCAGGAGAGATGACTGCAACCATTTTACAGCATGGTTACATTAGCATGAAACAATAATACAATTAAACAATCCTTGAAAAAGTCTGGGCACAAAGCTTATACTCTTATCTTGGCCTTGGACAAGCTTCATATTGTATACAAAAATGTACTATAAACAATTCACTTGTTCTAACTATAGCCATGGCTGGTCCAGCAATCTTTCTGCCCTCCTGTCACGTAAATTCTGATAGCTACAGACAGTGACAGGCTATCCTGTGATTTACCCCCCTCACGCAGCCTCCCTGAGTGGAAGGAGAGGTGTGACATTGGGTCTGTGTTGCAGCCAATCATGATGTAGGCCCTGTGCCCTCCCCTTTTGTATTAGGGAGGATGCCTTCCAAATTATTAGTCAGTTAGAGTCGGTGTGCCTTCCCACCCGGGGAAGGGAGAGGAGGTCAGCCCCTCCTGCTGAGGGAACCAAGATCTGTGCAGAGCACATGGCCTGAACATTATCTGCTGGCCAGCACTATCCATGGGCCTGAAACACATTCTCCACTATACAGTATGCAACGCTGTTATCCCATATGCAGTGGCTGCATCAAATAAAGAGTCCTTTAATATACTTCTGGCTAAGTTGCAGTCTATGGGCCTCATGCAGTAAGCGTTGATAAGATATTTTTCGGCATTTTATAGCCAAAATTGGGTTTGAGATTCAGTAAGCGCCGATAAGTGCTTGATTTCGCCAGGTTTCGGAGCCGATAATTTTGTTATGGCCAGTCGGCTGCCGATAAGCCTGTTTTCGCCACTGATCGCCACTTTTTTAAATCGGCTGGATTCAACAACAAAAAATCAGCTTATCGGGGCTGATCGGCACTACGAAATTGAGATGTTATGGCCAATTTCTCCCGCCAACTAAAGTTGGCAGTTTGGAGGGGAGAACGATCGCTAAGGCTGCCGGAACGGCACTTAGAAAAAAAAAAACTTCTGTACATCAATGGAGTCAATGGAGTGGGGACGTATAACAGTATAGTACTGTTTACGTTTCATTGCTCACAATACAAACGTCATTTGCATTACAGTGTGGGGGCATTCCCTGCATTGTGTCACAGCTGACGTGTATTATTTGCATAACATTCTACTTTTACATGTTTTCAGCATTTGCGGGTCACATTACTCATCATGTGATGATGTGGCAAGGGAAAATACTATACTCAACTCTTAAAGGAGAACCTCACATCATATCACACATTTTATTGAACTGAGCGAATATTATTTACATGATGTTACACATGTCACACATGTCACACATACACCGTATATTCATGTTCCTTTACATTACACAATGCTTGTAATGTGTCACGCATCTTTAAACGTTCATGTACATCTGTCTTCTCATGTTTACATCTAGTTTTGGGTCCTCCCTATTTTCATGACGTCACTTATTGGACGCTCAATCACATTGCATGTTTACATTGTAACCGTAGCATTACAAGAACTTCAACCTAACTTATACACACATGTACAGTAATTCATCATTGGGACATCTTGTAAACTCATTCTATAGCAACTATCCTAATTACAGAAATGCATGCATATGCACACGACTATTCATTGTTGTCAACATGTGACAATAACATGCCTAATTACACATGTTACACCAAACTTTTCCCACGTCAATCTCAGCCTTTTTGTCTAATTACATGACTGACTGTTGCCTTCAGAAGTGTTACATGCATTGCACATTCAACTATTTATTTTCAAGCAATCTTTGTACAAAGCTTCACGTCACATCATTGGCAAATATCATCATTCCCTGCAGAATACACACAACAAATACTTCTAAGAACAACTGCACACAGCTTGCCACAGAAGTACTTTATTATGTTAATGTAACACCTTGCATTTTACTATGTCACCTGACATCATCACATACCTATTTAAAGGACGCCCATTACCTGCTCATTCACAGCTACTCATTTCAAAATGTTGCGATTGTTTAGGAGACGGAGGAACATTCTTTTCTATGACATGCTTGATGATCAAGAGAATGATATAGGGCAAGGGAGGGACAGACCGAGGGACAGTGACAGGGACAGTCACGCGGATACGACAGGGACAGGGAGAGGGACAGGCCGAGGGACAGGTAGAGGGACAGGATATCAGAGGAGAAGACAGAGGAGACAAGTTGTGCCTCGTCCGCGTGTGTACAGGGAGAGAACCCTGTTAGATGGGATGAGTGAGGAGGAGATTGTAAGTCGCTATCGTTTGAGTTCAGCAGCAATCTTATCTCTTTATGAGGAGATAAGGGGAGATTTAGATTTTTTCACAGCCAGAGGTCGTGCAGTCCCTGGGCTTGTTAAAATGCTGTGCTCATTACATTATCTTGCTTCCGCGTCATACCAGACAACTGTGGGCATAGTGGGCGGGGTCTCGCAATCTACATTCTCGCGGGCCTTTACCCAGTTTCTCTATGCACTCAATAGACGCGCTAGGAATTATATTCATTTTCCTACAGAGGCGACAGAGTGGCTGGAAGTCAGGACTGGCTTTTATAATATAGCAGGGATACCATGTGTGCTGGGTGCAATCGATTGCACACATGTTGCTTTGATTGCACCTAGTCAGAGTGAGCATGTGTACCGCAATCGTAAGCACTACCATTCACTCAATGTACAGGTGGTATGTGATGCGACGATGAGGATAATGCATGTGGTACCCAAATTCCCTGGTTCCAGTCACGATTCCTCTATCCTGAGGAACTCTTCAGTCTTCCATGCGTTCGAAGAGGGACATTTTAAACATGGTTGGCTGCTGGGTGAGTACAGATTTACATGTTCTAACACAAAACACATTTTTATTTAGGAATGTTGGCATTGTAGAATTTGATCACTAATGTCAGCTTATGTGTGCTCCATTCATTATAGGTGACTCAGGATACGGAATTAGGCCGTGGCTCTTGACTCCGGTGCTAAACCCTCAAACTGAAGCAGAGGAGAGGTACAATGCAGCCCATATATCTACAAGATCTGTTATAGAGAGGACATTTGGCCTACTCAAGACCAGATTTAGGTGTCTGGACAGAACTGGTGGGGCTCTTCTATACAAGCCTCAAAAAGTGTCTGATATTATCCTTGCCTGTTGCATTTTGCACAATGTTGCACTCAGGCACAATGTACAATCAGACCTAGCTGAGCCTTTGGTAGACGAGCAACCCACCCATGTAGCTGCTGAAAATGAACAAACAGCCAGTGGTGGCCAGACACGCCAGAATCTCATCAATTCATTTTTTTCTTGTAAGTAAAAACATATATGTTCCAAGTTCTACTTTTATAGTTAAAATATGTTATCTTAACAATAATGTTTTTTTATATACCCTTCTGGTAGGACACAGATGAATATGGGTTGCACACCTTTCTTTTCTCTGCTGTGTGCACAAAGGGATGTGGCACCGGTATGTTATTGTTGCACAGGTTATATAATCCCTCTTCAATTGTACTTTAGTTGTGTGTATGTGAATACAACTGGGGTAACAAAGCACTAATATTTTAGCATTGTGTTGTTCCTTATGCTAAGACAATACACATATTATGCCCATACTCATTCATGCTTCTAGTATGCTTACATACAATGTTATTGGTGCAGTGTAACATGTACATCCATATGATGTGTACACCAGGCTGATTTACATTTTGAATGTCATTAAATATACATGGTGTTGCACATTTAACACCAAATACACACTTTGCTGTGTTGTTTACGGTACTGAAGATGGCATGTCAATGTTTGCAATTTATATATTGTTCCTTTACATTATAGGTATATCTCCAGTATGACTGATCATGGTATGTATATTTGCTGACATCTCTCATAAGATGTGCCTACCTCAATCTTCCTATAATTATTTGAATTAATATCCCAACATATTGGTTTAAACACAAATGTAACATACATGTACTTTCTGTATCATGTATATGCATTTAGCTACTCTTGAGGTTTCATGTGCATTGTATTAGAAAATGATTACTCCCATTTCATCACATTTTATGTATGTTTCCTTATAAATTCCATTAATGTAATATAGAGGTGTTTGGAGACAAGGGGATAACTGTACTTATTTGTTTACTTACGGGAGATCATTCATCACGGATGAAATTGACTGATCATAACACTCCATGCATGAATGCCTGTAATCACAACAATGCGTACTACATCTTATATTTAGCAATGTAGGTGTTTATTAATGCTAGGAATTATTAGTCAACATTAATTTAAATTTGTGACATGTGTATGTATAAGTCACACGTGTGTGGATGTTTCCTACATGTACCAAGTGTAAAACTGTTAACAGAAAATACTTTTTTGTCGCAAATGTTACTGTCATTTAGCATTTCTAATTTACCAATATGACAATGTTGGTAATATTTTTGGAATGTCAATCACGTCACTTCATCATTATCATGATGATAATTATCAAGTATTCTCACAATTGTAACGTCAATCACGTGCACATTAGCATAGACACACTTTTTAAGACAACTGTTTGTGTCTATATCAATTTGTGTAGGATCCATGTATAACACCGACAAATGATAACAGCAGCTTTATTATGGTAGCTTATATCATCATATTGACTGTACTATGTATGTGTTGAACGTTTAATAAACACAGTAAACTATAGTTAGTTTGGTAAAGTACATGAAATATACACAGAAACGTAATTCATTACATGATGTTGATGTCATATTCAGAACATCATGCATTGTAGGGGACCACAACATCTGGGCAATAACATTATTTGCTACAGTCCCAAACCATTTTATCAACATACCCATGTAACAAGAGATTTTTAACAATAAATGGCTAGTTGGTTGTAAGTGTCCTTTACATTGGGAGAAGGAATGGCTCAGTGAGTAAAGACACACACTGGCACTGAGAGTTTGAAGCAGGGGAGTCTGGTTCAATTCCCGGTGTCGGCTCCTTGTGACCTTGGGCAAGTCACTTTATCTCCCTGTGCCTCAGGCGGCAAAAAAAAATTGTAAGTTCCACGGGCCAGGGACCTCAGCCTGAAAAATGTGTCTGTAAAGCGCTGCGTACAACTAGCAGTGCTATACATGAACATGCTCATGTTATAATTATTATTATTGTTACATAGTTTCGACAGTCATACGTTCCATTACACAATAGAATACACAAATGTGTTAGCAGAGTGGGAATGGTTGTTATATATAAAACACACCATGCCATAAAATGCTAGTAGTCATTAAAGAACACTCAAGAAAAATTCATGAGGCACTCTTTTGCAACATCATTATGTTAATTAAGTGCTTATGCAATATAGGCATAAGGGTATCACATTTTTAATTGTTTGTTAATAAGTGCTGCAAGCAATATAAAATTAGTTCCATATGTAGTATAGTAGTCGGTGGCTCCTCCTCACAATCATCTCATATAAAGGTAGACTCTTCTGAAATCATACATTGATCCCATTGTATCTTCCCCGACATCTCTGAAATACAGCAAACACATGATGGTCAAAGATGGCACCTTACTATATATGTATCCGTGACAACGCGTTACACAGCTCTATATGATTGTGTACATACACACGTCACTCACTTATATGTTAGAACTACAAGTGTACATCAGTATGTAATTTTTCTTTAAATTGGTATCAGCCATAACTATGTATATGAAGTGAACGTTGCCTGTATACTGAAAAATGTGCGCGCACATCTTAGTGTGCGCACGCACTTCACGCTTGGCTCCACTAACTGTTAGCGCATGCGCAAAACAAAGCATACGTTGTGCGTTCAATACATGTTGAAAATTCCAGTAAACATTAAATCTTTATTTCAAATACAATGAAGATGAAACTACATTCGTTCTAAACGAGTACATCTGTATTCTTTTTAAACAGACGTGTTTGGACAGAAAGCACGGCCGATAACACAATGCGCAAATGCAATACGTGTGACGTCATGTTAAGCCAGCGTGAAACGCACGCTAACACTCCTCCCACTCAATTAACATTCGGCTAACGCCCAGTTGACGCCTACAAACACTGAGCCGCACGCATGACACACTGCAGTTACCGTTACTATAACAAAACATGACAGCCAATAGGCTTTGAGGCGCGCACGTCGCTTGGGGGCGGGACTTACATCCGTAATCTTTTTAAGGACGCCTTAGCCCATGACAAGGGTCCCACGTCATACGTGGTGGACCCGGTTTTAAATGTTGTAGATTTTGCATGATAACAAAACAGGTATGTGTTAGAGTTATGGTAAAATGTTGCTAATATGTTTAAAGGGATAGGAAAGTACGTATATTTATTCCGTCAGCAATGTGTACTACTCTTTCAGGTTCTACTATATTGTATTAGGAAACAATTTCTTTGTGATCGCTACATGTTATGCAGTCTGCAATGTTACGCTGTATCCACGCATTGAAAGTGAAAATGGTGGTTACAAAAAAAAAAATTTTTAAACGCAGAGTCAACGCATAACGGTTGTTATATTTACCATTCTTCTAGAATTAACTCTTCGTCTGCCTGCAACTGGTCGCTCCAGAAATGCAAGGCATTTTCATCCACGCTTGACCCAACCGCTGAATCCAGTATGACACACATCTCCTCCATGAAGCGCTCATAGGAATCGCCACTGCTTTCTTCAAACAATTGGTCCGGAGGTAGGTTCATTTCTTCGGGTACCCATTCCAATGCATTTTCAGCTGAAAGGCTTGCTACATAATCATAGTAGTTTTCTTCTTGTACAATGTGGGTTTCAGGAATGGAGGGTGCAGATATTGCAGCAGGTATCGATTCACACGGAACAGTAGTAGCGGATCCATTGGCATTGCTATTGGCATTAGGAATAAATATGCCTTTAAGCACAATATGTGTGCCCTCTTTCACGGAAACCATAGTTGTCTTCTAGCTTATCCTGCACACGTTCAAAACAGTCATTAGTTGATAAAGTGAATCTTACTGAGGAATTAAAATTGCGCGCATGCCCACGGTCTTGGTAATAAGGATATTTTGCTCGAATCAAATCATAGATTTGGCGTGTGCTCGCTTTGTGTCCGCAAGTTGTCAAAATCGCTTCTGATACCATGTATTTATACCCTAATTGCGGATTCATATGTTTAACGAATTCATCAGCCATTTCAGAGTAGCACAAAAGATGTGTGCAGGTATCTGTTCTTTGCTCATAAAAATGAAACTGCTCAATGGCTAACAAATTGCTGTGTTTCCTTTTCAAGGTCAACAAAAGTATAAACTTTTACTCCTTATTTCAAACGCCAATTGGATCTGTAGTTTTAATTGGTTGAACATTTGTGGTTTCTGATAGCCGCTTGTGGGACAAACATGTATCCTTTTTTTATCTCGTTTCTGAAAACATTCCTACACTTTTAATTCAGTAACATTGAGTTTTCTTGAAAAATAACAAAGAGCACTGTGTGAAAATAGTGCTTAGACAGCCATATCAGTAAATACACACACCTGCAAAATGAAATGTTTCTTTCCCGCATACATTTCTGTGTGTATTTGAAAGTCTGGTTAACTCCCTGTCTGCATGAGTTTCAATACGTGTGTATATATATATATATAAATATATCTCTCTCATAAATATATATATATAAAGTGAATATTGTACTATATGTATATTGTGTGTATATATATATATATATATATATATATAATGTTTTTTTTTTTTTTTTTTATATTGCAGGAGTACACACAACATATTGATGGCAGTAAGTAGGCCATGTATGAAACCTATTTAAATGGTGATAAACATGAGTGAATTAAGTAATAAACATTTGTTTGCGCCCAATACTGTTAGAGGCTCACACTTAGTATAGTTCTCAAACATTAGGCCTGTATTATTAAAATACTGTGTTTTCACAAGGAAGCATGAAGTGTATGTTTTTTGTAAATACATCTATACCAGTTTAGATAGTACTATATATACATACACACACACACACACACACACACACACACACACACACACACACACACACACACACACACACACACACACACACACACACACACACACACACACACACACACACACACACACACACACACACACACACACACACACACAGTGTGTGTGTGTGTGTGTGTGTGTGTGTGTGTGTGTGTGTGTGTGTGTGTGTGTGTGTGTGTGTGTGTGTGTGTGTGTGTGTGTGTGTGTGTGTGTGTGTGTGTGTGTGTGTGTGTGTGTGTGTGTGTGTGTGTGTGTGTGCATATATCCATACATACTACATATATATATTAGTATACATTCAGAGATGTTCTTGAAACAAGAACACATAAATGATTAAAGGACAACATTACAATGCCCAAGCAAGGCAAAGGTAAGTAATATTTAACACATAATCCTGCTGTACACGTACAAGAAAGATGTTTGCAGTTAAGTAGGTGTTTTTTTAATTGCATGTGAATAATATGCACATGCAATGATTACATCAAGTAACACACCCAAATGCAATGTTTTGCTGCAAAGTCAATGGCAGCTTCTCTAAACTTAGCAACTGGCTCCTGGTGGACCATTACTGAATACACGATTCATACATCAATATTAATAACACTATTCATTAATTACGACTGTTAAAATTTCCAAAACTTCACGTGTACAAGAACATACTTGAAAGTTTGGAGACAACACAGTCTTCAGCATACATACAATATTAATTAGATAATCTGAAGTCAACAAAACAAGGCCAAAGACATATTTAGTGAATTATAACATTTATTTTTTTTGTTCCTTTTGAGAGCGAGTAACAGGCCTGCTTGTTGTCTCTTGTATTTTCCTTTTTCTTTTTGCAGCAACTTTAGCCACAACAGAGCCACTTTGAGTGGCCTCTGGCACTTCACGGCCAGGGCTTGTGGCCAGTGACTCACCTACAGGGCTTGTGGCCAGTGACTCACCTACAGGGCTTTTGGGCAGTGACTCACCTACAGGGCTTGTGGCCAGTGACTCACCTACAGGGCTTGTGGCCAGTGACTCACCTACAGGGCTTTTGGGCAGTGACTCACCTACAGGGCTTTTGGGCAGTGACTCACCTACAGGGCTTTTGGGCAGTGACTGTTCACGGACAGAGCTTGTGCCCACTGACACATGTGAGCAAGTTGGTAGACACTGCACAAGTGATGGTTGGTTTGTTTCATGTGTGTCTTTTTTTGTTTGTGTCCAAAAACTGGTCAGTAGTAACTGCTTGTGCTGTTTTGTTTTTGTCGCCTCCTTTGTAGGTGTCAGCTGCTGATTTTGTACAGATGGCAGCGGTAGGATGTCGTCAGGAACCTGCACAGCAATGTCTGCTACTTGACCGGTAACATTCGGACCTGGGGAATGAAGATCAGATGCATGTGGTGAAAACTGACCAGCATGTACAGATCCTGCCTGTGAGGTGTTCAAGTTGAATTGTGGTACATTAGTCATTCTCAAGTAATTTGCTTGGGTTTGCTGAACAACTAATGCTTCGAATGAGGTGTTGATTTTTTGCAACTGTTTAGGCACTTCAATGAAGACTCTGTGGAGATGTGCCAATTGTAATACTGTTTCTTCCTGCAGTGCAATCATCCTTTCCAGCACTGTCATCAGGTCAGAATGGCGACGATTTTCTGCTTCCACAATTTTTCCCTCAGAAGCTACAATTGCATCGTATGTGGTAGTTGCTGGACAATTTGGAGGTAAAACAGTTTCAATTGGAACCTCTTCATGGTCACTTGCTTGTATTTCTGTGTCTATGGCGGCATCATCATCATCATCATAATCCTCATCATCATGTTCTACAAATAAATGTACACATTATTAAATGGCATGTTAATCTCTGCTGTGTTACTATGTAATTCTACTGTGTCATAAGTAACACCTAACATGTTTCCATACGTTTTATAACCTCACATTAAAAACTACCTTGACTTACGAATAATGTTTGGACTCAGTATGAAATATGAATGAATGAAAACTTGCTGTAAACTCACAACTCCTACATGATAGTTCACATCACTAACACAATACATGTTGCCTTACACTTCATTTTCACTGACACTAAGTAATCCTATTTAAAGAAGATGTGCAAAACAAATAATGAACATGACAACATAACATATAGAAGTGCACATATTATATGGCCACCAACTGATACACTCACCTTCTAGGTGTGTTGAGCTGCATGACCCAGGTGAAGACACTTGTTCCATCTCAGGTGACACATGTCCTCCAGGGGGAACTATATATAACAATAACATTAGTTTTACATTTACATGTGTAAATATTGAACAAACACTTATTGTATGTTCTGTATTTATGATTACCTAACAGCATCAGTTCCTTAACCGAAAATGTGTGTGTGAAAGTGAACATAAATAGTTGTAATAACAATGTACATGCCTGTGTACTTAGAACTTTTGAGTTCCCTAACATACAACATACTATGTTTCTGCAGTAATGCGTGAGGATAAATAGATGAAATTTGTACATAAAAATCATATGTTGTGTAGTGATATCAGTATCATAATGTACATAAGTATCATGAGATGACCATTCACAATGGTTATCATGAAGGTGGTCATATTGCAAAAAGTTTTGTTTTTGGTACAGGATATGTTTGGTACATTAATAGAAGATGTGGCACACCTGAATGTGGCTGTCACTCAACAAGACAACACATGCAGTGTGTGATAATGTGTCGTTGATAGTAGTTCAACTATAGATATGAGTGAACTAATGTGTGACGTACGCTTTGATAAGTAATGAGTTGTTGGGGCATTTAGTAGCTAGAGTTAAGCTTTCAAATGAGTGTGATTAACTTCAGTTGTGCTAGTCAAGTTGTAAGAACGTTATTCCCTTCCCCAAAAAGCCTAATCAGCCACACCTTTCAATTACTTCAAACAGGTGAAAATGGTGTGAACTAAGTTGACCCTAAAATGAGCCTGTAATTTGTGTGTGTGCTGAACCCCACCCCCTCTGTTGAAGTGTATGCTGTGATGAGATATTAATTGCAGCTGCTTTAACACAATGGTAGAGGAGCTAAATAGTCGTCTGCACTGTTTAAGTTATGAACACAAAGACATAACATATGCTACGTGTGCCTCATTATGCTGTCTGTATATGACATAAAGCAAAAATGGACCTTTTCATAAACAACTATACAGTAGATGTGTTAGTGCAAGTGATGTTTGTAGGCCGTTGCATGCAATATATTTGATGCATGTTTAAAATAGGCAGTAATGTCGTGTTTGTAGGAGTAAAATAAATAAAATACACAATAATATTATACATATTTATGTTCTGTACCTGTAGGTAGTAATAATTTCTCATTATCAAGTGTTACACATGTGTGCTACCCTGTTGTTCCCCATCTTCGCCCACCATAAATTGCTTCCAATGCAGCAAAGCATTGTGGGAATTGACATGCAAATGAGCACGCAATGCAACGTGGTATATTAGTTACTGGTTTTAGTAGGACTACAACAGATATGTCTAATTTGACACACACACACACACACACACACTATATATATATATATATATATATATATATATATATATATATATATATATATATATATATATATATATATATGAGAGACAGAGAGAAACACACATATACATATATAGATGTAGGTATGTTTATATTGGGAAGACACTATAAAAAGCTGCGTAAATATGCAAAATAACTGTAAACAACGACACGCCTAGTACAGTAATATTTCTCACCTGGTGGAAATTGTGAGGGATAAATTCCAATATCACGGTCACCAGCCAATCCCTCCACGACGACGGGAAGTAATTTTGCCCGAAGCAGCTCCTCCAATGGAGTTAATATCAGACGGTGTCGGCCCACCTCCAGTGCCAGTAGCATGCACGCGTTGGTCTTGTATTTTCTTTTTCAATTTTGACCTAATATCATCAAATCTTTTCCGACAATGATACTTGTCCCTGACACTATTCCCACACGCATTGACACCAATGACTATTGTGTCCCACATTTCTTTTCTGCTTGATGAACTTGTCCGCCCTTGAAAAACATATAAAATATATGAGGTTAATTAATAATAATAGAAGCACCAGTTTCCTACACTGCTAGCTGTTCCAAGAGATAGCAAACATGCTGTTTTAGGTGTAATATGTGAAGCACATGAGCATTCACTACTAAACCTATACATGTAAGCAAGCTTGCATTCATATTGTATGCAGTTATGGCAAATTGAACGCCTGTGTTTAGTTGTCCTTGTAACGCATGATAAAAAGCTGTGTTTCCACACTAATTAACATAGAAAGATATTCTGTACCCATATTTGCATATGAACAAAACACAGATGACCTAGGATCACATGTATTTGAAGAATAAATGTAAAGGTACACTTACCTACTAAATGTCCATAGATACTGTCATAGTGCTCCAGAATCCCAGTGACAAGAGCTGTATTTTCCTGGTCATTGAAGCGAGGATTACGTGGCTTCTCCACACGTTTCTTCCGAGCAGGTTTAGGGTCAGAGCTTGGCTGGTGCTGACTGGACTCTCCTTCTTCCAATGGAAGAGCCTCCAAAAGCTGGCCACCAGCAAGCACGCCACCACCAGACACCCCATCAGCAACTGCGCCACCAGCAGCACTCCAAGCACCATCACTCCCACTCCTAGCACCAGCACTCCCACTCCTAGCACCAGCACTCCCACTCCCAGCAACAGCACTCCCACTCCCAGCAACAGCACTCACACTCCCAGCAACACCACTCACACTCCCAGCAACACCACTCGCAGCACCAGCACTCCCACTCCCAGCAACACCACTCGCACTCCCAGCAACATCACTCCCCTGAACAGTACGTTCACTCCGACGCGTACTCGCACGAGTAGCACTCCCACTCCCACCAGCATCACTCTTCCCACGCTTTGCGGGCATACTTACAGCACTCACAAAAAACAGACAACAAATGTACAGCCAATCACACGAAACACTTCCACATATAAAACAAGACAAAGATGTAAACAAAACAACAAAGGACAAAGCTCTCCCAATACACAACAAGTCTCTCAGTCAATATGCAAATCTTAAATCACCAAGCTCTGTGCGTCTCTCTCTCTCTCACTCCCAACAACACAGAGAATGATTAGCAGTACACGTTGCCTTTAAATATGGCGCGCTATCCAATACATGCTTGTTTTGCCTGATTCAGCAAGATTTGTGATTGGGCAACCTAACAGCACCCCGCCACGCACGCCGATACACCTGTGTGTGATCGGCTAATCATCATGAGAGTTGGCGGATTTGTTTTCGGCTTGATTTTGAATGTATTCGGCACTTACTGCATACGGAGAGGAAAAATCGCCAATAACATGACTAATCGGTAAGCTTGCCGATTTCACATAATCGTCGCTTACTGCATGAGGCCCTATGTCTGTTGGACAGAAGTATAGGAGAAAAGAACTGTCATGGTAGGGACTGCCTGCAGCTCTAATGTAGCCTACTATGACTGGAGGCACTGTCACTGAAAAAAAAGAACCTGAGGATCACCTAAAGCCTGTCCTGTTCCCAAAACATCGCGGAAGCTCATCTCTCCTGGAAACTCACAGGTAACCAGCACCACACAGACCTGTAGCCAAAGTAGCCAAAATCTCCCGGGGGGTGGGGGGGTGGAGGTGGTGGGGTGTGGGGGGGGAGGGGGAAGCAATGCTACATAACTTTTCTACAAATCAATTATTTTCCTTAAATGTATTTTTCTTATATTCCACAATCTTTCTCAGTTCAGTTTGGGTAAACAAATAATGGATTCTAACAGACAACATGGATTCCGAATCCCTTGAATTTCATTTACACTGTGCTTCCTTAAGTGCCTACTCTAAACAGTTACAGGGAGATGTTACTTTCCTGGAATTGGACCTGGTCCCCCACCTGCAGAGTATCATCTGTTATACCCTGTTTAAACTGATCCCTTAGTGCAATCCTTGCCGTTTCTATGCAGGTGAAGATTTTACCCCTTTTCTGTGTGGGAACTGCCACTTCCACACAGGCTGAAAAAAAATATTTATATAATGGATCTGCCTTTAGAGCCGATTCACTGACACCCAGGAGCCCTTTGCCTGGTGCCCTCTTTGGCATGTCAGTCTCCCCTCTCTGGGACCTGCTTGATTCTGCTAGCCATCTTCTAGGATCCTAACTTAATGGGGGAATGTCCCCATCTATAACATAATAAATATGGATGGCCTAGTCTCTTCTATTACTATGGACATATCCCAATCTACTCTCCCTGAGGCCATTCTCCTCTTGTCCTCCAGGAACCTGTCCTTCCAGAACCTTCTATCTATCCTAAATACTCCCTTGTGATGTCAGTATCCCTATTGCAACACATACTACCCTGCTGGTAACCCCTTACAGCCACCTAATAACCCCATAGAAGGGCGGTTACACGTATAAAACCCCCACAAATTTTTAAACATTCATAAAATCCATTAACTAAAATACAAGAGTCCCACAACCATACTAAAAAAACAAGAAACCTTATAAAGATATATACTGTAGATAGATAACTAGATAGATAGAAAGACATAGAGAAGCACAACGTTTCTGTTGTGTTATTCTAGGTAAATCAGATCCAAATGTTATTAATAAATAGCAAGATATTACCTAGGGAACCTGAAATAATAATAATAATAATAATAATAATAATAATAATAATAATAATAATAAAAATAATAATCAACTATTATTTCATATTTCCATACCAGCCCATTTTGCAGGATGCAAGATTTTAGTGATATCAGTACCAATACCCTCCAAACTATTTCTGTATATAACAGCAAAATTACAACTTTACCATGTCATTTTGTTTTCATTACCTTGCAGTCATGATGTTTATCATAAATCCTCCATTCCATTGTGGATTTAAAATAATTATAAATCTAATAACATTAAAGTCTAAATGCCCTTCTTTTGTTTTAGGGATAAACAAGCCATCTCAATCAGTTTTGATTGCTCTTTAAAATCCCTCTTACTGCGTATGTTCTCCATACAGTGAGTTATGTCAAAACCTTCAGTCCAAAATGTCTTTGTATTGGAACAATTATGACTGATTTGACTACAAATTAAAATTGACTCATTGGCATACTCTTTGTTAATAGCTGTTATTTTATTGATACAAATCTGTATCTATCCTTCAGCTGAAATAATATCTCTCAGATTCAAAATTGATGTCCAAGTCAATGTTGTTAAGTAATACAGAGGATTAATTGAACATAGGGCACTGTGACAATAAATTAGATGCTACAGTGTAAGTGGACCTATATGCATCTGATAAACAATGGTAAATCATGTGACATGAAAGCCTATGTGAATTACAATGAGCTAGTTGTATTTTGTAGTAAATTTATGTAAAGATGTAATTGAAATGCGTGTGTCGTCACTCATACAGTATATCAAACCATAATAAAATCAGAATTTTCAACTGCATGGGCCATAGAAACAGCACAAAGTCCCAAACATTCATTTGTAAAATAACGTTTTAGTTGTAATGCTATCACTAGTAGTCTATAGTACAATATTCACCTTATCTTTAATAACTGTTTTCTTGTATAGGTTATTCTAGAAGAGACTGGAGTTATTTCCAGATTTGTTTAACACGTGGTAGGCACCTGGACCTAACTACAGTATATAACATTGCACATACCTGAAATCAATTCTGGCTGATTACATCTGTGAAACAGTGGTCATTTCATTAAAAATTAACATATGGGGTTTGTGATCAGTGCATATTGTGATCCGCCACCACAAATATATTTCCACATATCAAAGATTGCACCTAATAATTACTTCAGTAACAATATACCAGAACTATACCTATCAATTGTTTGAATCACTTAAATGCTTTCCCCTGTGCATACTATACTTATGTTTTTGGAATTATCTTTCTATTTTTTATGTACTGTAGCGCACTTCACCCCACCCTATGGGAGATGTGGTGGATACTGAGTGTGTGGTGCGTTACCTGTGGCTCACAGGAGGCCTGAACCTTCGCTTCAGGGAGCCGGGGGCGTGCCTGATCCGTCTGTCACAATGCCTCCACCTGTGCGGGATCCTACAATGTTGGATAACCCTGTCACAGGACCCTGTGAAAAATAACACATACAATGATATAGATAACAGTTTACTGCATGCATATGAAAACAGAATAACAATGTAACAACTACACCAAATAGGCCACAGTGACCTCCAACACATTGTCCACACTTGGATGGGATATTTCCCCAAAGTACTGAGGGCCCCTGGGCACTCAACCAACCTTGTGTCCAACCACACAATGTGTGCAACAGCGCTGCACACAACTAAAGTGTGATCTGTTGGTGTACTTGAAGATACCTGCCGGGTGCTCCAACACCCAGAAGCTCCAACTGAAGACATAGGGGCCGTCGGGTCCCACGCGTCATCGCCAGCAATGAGTTTGCCTCTGCGTGGGGTGGTGTCATGCTCGAGGGTTCCACTGTAATAGTCTCTCTCTGTGTATGATGGTCTGGTCCCAGACCACAGATGCCAGGTCGCCGCCGCGTCCTGGCTGTGTCCCTCACACTTGTACTACAGGGCAGTGTCCTTATCTACTGGGATGGTCCCTGCAGAAGCCACAAGCTCAAAGTGGGAGTCAGGGCCAAGCTGGGGCCTAAGGGGGTCTCTGGCCCTACCCTCTCATTGTACCAGCTCCGACTAGCATGCTCCTCAGTGCGCAAAATGTATCTATCTGTGACAGGGAGCTTTCCTGCCACCCTATTGGCTGTGCTCCGGCACCTGAGTTGCTGCCACTGTGCATTGTGGGGTTTGTAGTCCCCGCAGGGCCCTTTGCCTGTAATGGCCGCCGGGCTGTCAGTACCATTCTGTGCATGCGCAAGGTGTCACTGCGCATGCGCAAGCATAAACAACATGGCAGCGCACTTCAAGGGGAGCTGCCGGGAGCCTCCGGCGATCCGCTCGCCATCCTGAATACCGGCACTGCCTCAGCCTCCTCTCCGCACTCACTGGAGGTGCGCGCATCCGCCACCAGCACACGCACCACCGCAACACTCGCGGAGGTGAGGGCACATGGGGAGCCCAGAGGGAGAACCTGGCCACATGTAAAAAACTGCTTTACTGTCAAAGAGGCAAACAAATCATGACTATTTATTCTCTACTGGTAATGCTCTTAATTCCTCAGGCTGCGTCTATGCTGAGTGCGACCTGGACATGTCAGCGGTTCGCCCAATTAGGGTAAAACCAGCTCCGTGATGTCATCAGCCACACCGCCGACATTCCTTATCGTTGCGAGTATCTGTAGTCCACAGATTGCTCGGCTGACAGGCGTGCACAACGCCATGCGCTCCATCGCGCACGCCTGCACCATGGACGCGGCCTTATTTACAGTGAGCTTTTAATAACCAATAATAAAAAAAGACAGTATTTGTACCCTTTGGTACAGTCCCATCTGAGAATTTTACTAGTACATATAACGTCTCGTATGCCTATTTCAGGGTAGAATGTGTAACGTACGTGCTTGCCACAAACTGGTACCGGACCGCGGGGCTGAGGTGGGGATATATAAACATCGACCTTAGGCCACGGAGTCAGGTCCGGAGTGCGGATTCCATAATCAGACATAGCCAGGTCAGGATTGGAGAAGGTAGGGTTAACGTTATCCAGGCAGGGGTCAAGGTAGGCGGCACAGGAGCGGTGGTCAAGGAAACAAGCCGAGGTCATCAACAGGAAATCTTGGGTGAAGGTACTTCAGCACAGGAGGCTAGAACCTTGAGAGAAGCCACTGCAGCGGAGATGCTTCAGCGAAGGTACTGCAGTGCGTCAGGTAAAGGCCAGGAGTGGACTCCATTTGGAGGAAGCAGGAACCAGAGGTGCAGACACGCCATAGGAAACGCTGGGGAAACCAGCGTAGCCGCAACCGCACGGCGAAGTCTGCCAGGAACAAGGAAGCAGCGCCGAGGCTACTATGCACGAAGTCCTAGGCAGCAGGGGACTGGGCGCAGGATACGAAGCACAAGGAGCCCAGCAGGCCAAACAGGGAGTCTGTGACAAGCACAGTTACTTGCAACTAGGATTGCAAGTCTATGTCCAGCAACTTCCTGTGGGCGGGGCAGGAACTAAATAGCACAGGAGGCCAATCAGGGCAGGAGGCAGCAGAATACAGGTGATTGGAGAAGCAGGGAATAGTTTGTCTGGAACCTGCAAAGCTCCGGATGGGTGGGCTCCAGCCAAACCCAGGAGTGGATTCCTGACAGAATGACTATGCCAGTATCTCTCCAAGTACTGTATGTAATCTGAGAAGTTCTAAGGGTTGAAATACTATTCAGGTCTCATCCTCTCACTCTTGGCCGGGTTTAATATTTTTTGCTGGCAGTGCTTCCTCCTGGATGCTATGCTTTCTGGGCATACCTACCATCTACCTGAACAAGCTCCTCATCCCTACCACATGCAGCACTTATAATGTGAGATCAGACTCCAAAAGACTGTTCACGGTCCCAAGGCTCAATAAAGTATCTGGCCGCTCCTCCTTCTCTTACCGTGCACCCCAAAACTGGAACATCCTACCGGAGACTCTCACATCCACCACCAGTTTAAGTTCTTTCAAAACTAAGGCTGTCTCACATTTTAATCTGGTCTGTAACAGTTTCGTAAGCCTATAATATAAATCTTCTTTAACTGTGCACGCAATGTCTTGTATATAATGTAACTATATGTAACTGTACTTGTAACCATGTATTATTTGTTTTACTCTGTGCCCAGGACATACTTGAAAATGAGAGGTAACTCTCAATGTATTACTTCCTGGTAAAATATTTTATAAATAAATAAAACTCGCCGCCCCCCCCCCCACAAACCACAACATGCTCTGCCGATATATGGAGTGCCAGCAGTTTGATGTTTATCTCCCCCCCCCCCCCCGCCCGCACTTCTTATCTTCTTGCCGCTAACGCTAACAGCTCCTGGGGCCAGCTTCCACCGTCGTAATGATCTTCCCACAGCTTGTAAGGAAGACTCAATACACATGTATGCAGATGACACAATCCTATATGCACACAGCCATAGCCTCTCTGACCTTCAACACATACTTCAGCCTGACTTTTTGAGACTCGAAAACTGGATTTTGGATTTCCCAAAACAAACTGTTTTTAAACACTGACAAGACTGTAACAATGGAATTTGGGACCAAGACTACATTTTTAAAGCTTCCAGCTACTGAGCTCCATATTAGAACCAACGCTAACACCACCCTAACCCCTTTCACTAGTTTTAAATACTGGGCATATGGTTTGACTCCCACTTAACATTCGGGATGCACATTGATACCCTGACAACTAAGACCTATGCCAAATTAGGGGTACTTTACAGAAACAAATCCTCCCTAAGTCTCCTGGTCAGAAAGCGTATCGCACAGCAGATGCTAATGCCAATTATTGACTATGGAGACATAGTACAGTATATGGCTCGGCACCTCAAACCCACCTTAGCAAACTTGACACCCTCTACAATTCAATTTGTCGTTTTATTCTCCAATGCAACTACAACACATCACTGCGAAATGCTCAAAGAACTAGATTGGTCATCACTATAGTGTAGGTGCAAAGTTCACCGTTCCTGTCTTGCCTTTAAATTCTTTATGGGCAAGCTACCCAGCTATCTGAACAAGCTCCTCACCCCTACCACATGCAGCACCTATCACCTGAGATCAGACTCCAAAAGACTGTTCATGGTCCCAAGGCTCAACAAAGTATCCGGCCTTTCCTCCTTCTCTTACCGTGCACCCCAAAACTGGAACAACCTACCAGAGACTCTCACATCCACCACCAGTTTAAGTTCTTTCAAATCTAAGGCTGTCTCACATTTTAATCTGGTCTGTAACTGTTTCATATGCCCATAATATATATTTTCTTGTATAACATGTATACCCTGTTCATTTATGTAACTGTATTTGTAACCATGTATTATTTGTCATTTTAACTCTAGGCCCAGGACATACTTGAAAACGAGAGGTAACTCTCAATGTATCACTTCCTGGTAAAACATTTTATAAATAAATAACATACAATTGGAGTATTAATGGCAACCTCCATGGAAACTCTAAATATATGTGTCACTTTCACACTGTTGGATCTTTAAACTCAAATTGAAATCCACCTTACAAAAATATTTATTTCAGAAACTTTGGTAAATGGATATAGGATAAAATAATAAATGGTTAAAACTAATAATAATTATTAGATAATAATAATAATAGTATTAATTATTATTATTATGAAAATACAAATATCAAACAAATCTGTATACCCAAGTAAAGCTCTTTTCAATGCTAAAGGGTGCCTATTTCCCTTTCCAACCCTAAATGTCCTGAAAGATGTTTAACCATGGAGAAGGAGTGGCTCAGTGAGTAAAGACACTGACTGACATTGAGATTTCTGCAGGGGAGCCTGGTTCAATTCCTGGCGTCAGCTCCTTGTGACCTTGGGCAAGTCACTTTATCTCCCTGTGCCTCAGGCACCAAAAAAATAGATTGTAAGCTCTACGGGGCAGGGACCTGTGCCTGCAATATGTCTCTGTAAAGCGCTGCATACAATTGGCAGCGCTATACAAGAACATGCTAAAAAAAAAAAAAATTAAAAAAAAAACGGTTGACCTAAATAATGCAGCTGATAGTCAAACAAAAGTAGAACAGAATAACAGAGATGTGTATCATAGTAGATCTTCTCCTGTGCCTATTTAGATGATCTCCACCCTGCTCGGGGTTCCTGATATCTGTATCTCTAGCTATATAACTTGAATAATAGGTAAGAGGGTCTTGCCACAGTACTCACGTTCCTCACAAGCCTGGGTGTGGTGAATCTGTGCAAAAGTGTCTCCTAAAAGTGTCTCCTAAAAGTGTCTCCTAAAAGTGTCTCCTAAAAGTGTCTCCTAAAAGTGTCTCCTAAAAGTGTCTCCTGTGCTCTGCACAGGTGTACAGGTACAAAAGGCTGTAGAGGTGAATGAATGAATGAAATGCTTGCAATATTGCAGAGTGGCGTTGTCCCTCTTCCCTGTGGTTAGAGGTGTAGATTTAAAGCCAGTCTTAAACTTTAGAAGTTACTACATACAGTACCTCTATGATAGTGTAGCAGGGTACCCCCCCTCTGGCTACTATTCTGCCCAATGGGCTGGCAGTAAACCCTGGTACTATCAGGTTGCCAGTAGTTGGTATGGGGTTTCCCCCTCACCTTTGGTACTGCACTTGAGTGACAGCAGAGGGTGGTACAGTACATCCTGTTGTAGCTGGGACAACGGGGTGCCCGCCTTCTGGCTGTACTTAAGGTCAGGACTGCTCAAAAGTTAGGGGTTGTGCCTTCCCCCACTTGAGGAAGGCAGTTCACACATTGGAGAGGCTGCATATTGGGCCTACTCTATTCCTCTTCCCCTTGGGGTAGTGTGAGTGTGTACCTTACCTCTGTCTCTGCTAGGGAGGTGGGGAAGAGCTAGGATGGCCGAGGGTGCTCTTGGCCTGTAGTGACGGTCCAGGAACCATCTTCAGTGATAGCTGATCTGAGAGACTGTATCCGGCAGAAGACTGCTGTGTAACTGCTACTGTTTTGCAATATTCCTCCTGCTTGGTGCGTGACCTTACTTGGGGGAGAGGTAATAAGTTCTACCGTGGAAGATCACCTTCAGTTCCTGGAGCCCACGGAAGATGGAGGCGCTGCACTGCTAAGGACATATCTGGGGTATGAACCCCAGAAGCCTATTCCTGTGTCCCCACTACCATTGGCAGACGACTCAGCCCTCCAGTTGCCAGCAGGTTTATGCACCATACACCCTGTAATGGCCCCTATCTGCGTGTCACTGTTGTGCTCGCCACAAACCTGGGTCAGACCGCGTGGCTGAGGTGTGGTTGTATAAGCACCGACCTTAGACCGTGCAGGCTGATCCGGATTGCGCAGTTCGTAGTAACAGGGTCGGGACTGGAGAAGGTAGCATCATCAGTGGATAAGCCATGGTCAGGACTGGAGAGATCAGGGTAAACGTTATTCAAGCAAGAGTTCGGCAACAGGTAAACAGAAGTTCCCCGTTTCAGCTTAGGAGCGTGAGCGCGGACGTGGGTTCTGCACGTGCGGTGACCATGGCCCATGGTACTTGTCTCAGGAAGGGATAGGCAGACCGGAGTGGGCACACCGCCGGGCAGCACTGGTAAACCAGTGCTTCAGCGCAAGAGTCCAGAGCGGGCCTGTGCAAGGAGAGAGAGAGCTACAGACCTCAGGACTCGTAGACTGGCCTCTGCTAAGGGTAGGGCAGCAGACCACAGGAAACAGGGAGCTGAAGTATACACGAGAGGTGCTCTGCTTCAGCATAGGAATCAGGACACGGCCTCTGCTATGGAGAATGAGCAGCAGGCCCCAGGAACCAGTAGATAGGCTCTGCAGAGAAAGGACAGCAAGCCTCAGGAAACAGGGAGCTGAAGTCAACACTGGAGAGACCTCCACTTCAGCACAGGAACCAGGACACGGCCTCTGCAATGGAGAATGAGCAGCAGTCCCAGTAGATAGGCTCTGCAGTGGAAGGATAGCAGGCCTCAGGAAACAGGGAGCTGAAGTCAACACTGGAGAGACCTCCGCTTCAACACAGGAGACAGGAACAGGCCTCTGCGTGATACTAACAGCAGGCCTCAGGAAACAGGGAGCTGAAGTCAACAAGGAGAGACCTCCACTTCAGCACAGGAACCAGGACACGGCCTCTGCAATGGAGAATGAGCAGCAGTCCCAGTAGATAGGCTCTGCAGTGGAAGGATAGCAGGCCTCAGGAAACAGGGAGCTGAAGTCAACACTGGAGAGACCTCCTCTTCAGCACAGGAGACAGGAACAGGCCGCTGCGTGAGACTAGCAGCCGGCCTCAGGAAACACAGGATAATCAGGAAATACAGGCCTCTGCATGAAGACCAGCAGCAGGCCTCAGGAACTAGGGAATAAGAACTTGAGAGGTTAATACATACACAGACAAGCCAAGGGCTTGTGGCAGAACACTTGTGACATCCAGGAAGGACTATGCTCGGCAGGGGAGCATTGTGGGAAAGGTGTCTTTAAAGGTCAGTGAACCAATAGCAGAAGGGACGTGTGACAGCATTGCTTTAATGAGTGAACCCAGGGTGGAGCTGCAGTAAATATCAGGAGCAGTGTTCCAGGGCTGCACTTGTCTGTAAGGCAAGGCAAACAGTAAACTAAGATGCGGATCCGTTACACTGCGATTGGGTGGGGGAAACACTGTTACACTAGTACGATCCATGTCATTTAACTACTGATATGATCTGCAATCAGAATAAAGAGATCTTCCTCACTTCAGTGCAACTAATAGCAGTTACAACAGTAACTGTGACAGCTCTTACAACTGTAATACAGTAGATCCACTAAAATCCCACAGGTTGGTCACAAGGTTACAATTCTGTGGTCTTGGCTGATTCCTGGGAAAGAGAAACAATCACATGGATGAAAGAATGACAGATATAGCAGACGTTAAAGTAACAGCGCTGTAGACCCGCCTCCTTTTCAAATGCAGCTATTAAATGTCATCTGTTCCCGCTGACACGTTGTATGTGTCGTCCTGCCATGTGTCAGCAGGAGCAGTAATTGTTGCTACATCTGTACTTTCTTTCAACCTACTGTAGGAACTGTAACAGAAATGGTTGTTTGGAATGGCTTAGGATCAATTTTAGATAAAATATCCTTGAACTTGCAATGGGAACTTCTGGCCATTTAAGCTTTTTAATTTTAGATAATACTTTTCATGTTCTTAGTTTTGTGTAGGCATTGCAAGTTTTATACAACCGTCTATATTGTAACATGTTCATGTTATAGTTCAACTAACTATATTTTAAAATACACCTCAAAATTGTGTCTTTAAGTCTTAAAAAGTAATACGAATTCCCACAGTTCAGTGGAATTTTTGTCTTCATCCATAATGGAGCTGACCCCAGTGTAAGGCAGCTTGAAATGTGTTCTGCTGTTGTATTTTGTGGCTATCATAAAAAAATTAAATGTTAGGAAATGTAGACTCCAGTTCATCTTGTTGTGAGTTATTTTGTAAATATATTTCCAACAAATCAATTAAACTACCAATGCCATAAAAAAAATTGGAGAAACATTATCTTTGAATAAAATATTTGTATAAAAATGTGGGCAATATAAGATTAAAAGCAATATACTGTTGCAAAAACACCAAAAATGTATAATTTAAAAAAAATGATAAATTAGTAACATTTGCTGCGTTCACTTAGAACAACGAATTTAAAATTACATTTTGGGCCATAGTATTTGTGGAGCCTTTGAAAGGTCCGGCAGTGCTTGGAAGGTCAGGCGGACCTGGGAAGGTCCAGGGGCCCAGTTAGCCCATGCCTTAAGATGGCATTGCATTGGGCACACTAAAGGTTAATGCATTGCTTTGTGAACCCATTTGTACTTTGTTTAACACCTCAGATCTGATGCAAAGTGTTAAGTCATAAGATATAATGGGCTTTGTATCAAAGTTATGTTTTTGCAGGTAAATTAATGCAAAGAAGGAATTTCAATTTTTGTTTCTTGTTTTCACTCATATATCAGTCATTTCCTAAAGTTTTCTTCTATTATTTAGTGTGACAGAGAGCAATCTGGTGATTATAATAAAGGGATTTAATATAGAGTTACTTGAACAAAATCCTAAGGGCTTTTCCATAAGCTCCCATTCAAATCAACAGTACGTATTGAATAAGCCCCTAAACTAGAGCATGAGGTTTCAAACTATCAAGTTTGTCAAAATTGAAAGAGAGCCCGGAGAAATAAAAGCGTGTATTAATAAATATGATTCATTCCTAGTTTTTCTCACTAATGTACTGTAGGAGTGAGAAACGTCTCATTAACTGTGAAACAAGTTTAGTTAAGTACTTAGAACTTAATACGGCACCTATGTTTAGAAGAGTGTGGAGAAAGAAATTGTGGTGGAGGATGAGCCAAGAAAGTCTTTAATTAACCTATAAAGGGCCATAATTACATGCCTGATATGGCATGAGCCTTGGCATGCAAGGACTTTCCTGATGAACCAGGTATACCATGGGCACTTACTTGTTTTTTAGGGGCAGATTAGCTCCCTCCACTTCTGTTTACTGAATCCGAGTTCTGCTCACATCATGGCATCTCCCTTTGAGAAATCATATCATGATGAAGTGTCTGAGGACATGGGGCACTCTGGTCCCGTGGGACCCCAGGCCTGAATAGGTTATTAAAGTAACTGTCAGTTAGTCAGTTAGGCCTGGAACATGGTAGCACAGACCCTGCTGAGCCGCGCTGAGCAGATGAACTTACCCCCTTCATCTGTAATCAGCGCAGCTTTAGTATCCCCTTCCACACGCTTCCGCAAGTCATTTTTTAATAAATATTACTATTCAAGTATAATAGCATTATCTATCTCAGCCCTACATTGGATTATCACAAGTATATTGTTTCCTGATATCCACAAACATACACTGATGGTGTGAATCAAAAATCTCTGTGGATATGGTGCCATCTGCTCATACATCCAACTGAGACCTGAGTACAGTGACATCACGTGTCAACGTGTCCAGTAATCCTCTCCGGCTGTAAGTGCTTCTCTACTCTATATCTAACATTGTGTGCAGATACACTATTTCATATTTCCCCTCTTTCTCTACCCTTCCCCCCCTCCACTCCTCCTTTTTTCCTTCTTGTTTCTTTGCGCCTAGGTTATCGACGCCATTCATCAATCTCAACAGTGGTGGGGTTGTGGACCTAAATGGCAGCATTATGAATAGGGAAAGGTTGTCATTGGTAGCACCTCTCCAATTTTATTATATTGTGTCACTGTTCACATTTATAATTGTGTTGATAATTCAATTTTGATTGTGCTTATTGTTCTTTACACACACACACACACGCGCGCGTGCGTATGTGTGCGTGCGTTTGTGTGCGTGCGTTTGTGTGTGTTTGTGTGTGTGTATGTGTGTGTGTGTGTAAAGAACAATAAGCACAATCAAAATTGAATTATCAACACAATTATAAATGTGAACAGTGACACAATATATATTCTAAGAAAAGGGTTAAAAGCCATACTCACACAAAACATTTGGGTACCACTTTACACCTGCCATTGACATTATAGGCAATTCCCAGAAATAATGTTATGATAATTATGGCCTGGCTGTGAGAAACGACTACTTTTGTTGTGACCTACTGTATTGATCATGAAGTTTTTTTCTGTACTTACATTATCGGAGGTGTGTGGGTCTGCGATGTTAGGCTAACCCCTCATTAGCATCTCATTTGCATCTCATGTAAATATGTGTAAGCCTTACATCCGTCCAAAGTTAGCAATACAATATTTTACTGGTTAACTCAGTCATTGTAACATTATTCACCTTATGGATAGGTGTTAGGAGTACATTAGCATTATGATAATTGTGGTTAAAATTATCTTAAATAGCTTAACAGAGCTCTGTGGATTTACCCCATAGAGGTCTATGTACTAAAGCAAATTGGGCCAGCGATAACATATTATGGTGCTTAGCTCCAGGTTCTTTGTTTCATTTCTCAACAAATGTAATATGCAGGTTGACAGAAGCAAGAATACAGGTTCACAGAAATTAGGCATAAATTGGAACAAAGAGGTTTGTCCATTGTGTCCTTTTTGCTACATTTTTGCCCTATATATTATATTGTAGTTACATGTGATAACTCTCTATACTGTAAAATGCTAGAGAATTGTACTTTTACTGGAGTTTAGCAAAAATGTGTATACAGTATGTATAAATAAAATCCTGCAAGGTTAAAATATGAATATAAATAATTTTATTTTGTTCAATATTCTCAGTAAAAAATGTGTCAATGTGCAATAAAAGGATATTAACAACAAGGCTTTTGGCAATAGATTTTTTTAACCTGTACATTGTACACCAATTTCCATTGCTCACTCGTTATATATGCACATATTTAATGTCAGTGAAAAAAATCTATAAAATGCTGTTTATTTTATGCCTGCTGAATACAAATAGCCCTATAGAACTAAACTAGCAACACAATAAAACCATGCATTTTTCTTTACTTACCTGTGCTGACAATGGATTGTATTTAGTTCTCAGTGTAATATTCTCTTTTAGTTATTTCTTTAATGTGGACATTTTCCTATTTCTAATTTCTTTGCCGAGCAATTTAACATCAAATAAAGCTTTCATTTCATAAGGAGTTGAAATGGTTTTTGCTAAATGAACACTTTCACAGCCAAAAATGTTACTCAGACACTTTTGGTCCTGTCATGTGATTTCTATTAGAGACGTTTGATCGCCCCCTCCCTCCTGCTTGCCCACTCTTTTGATTGGAAAGGGTACAAAGGTCATGGAGACTCTTGAGCCACTTTCAGAATTGGGCACTTCAAAAGAATTGTGGAGATTTACACCTGTTGGTGTATCTTAGGGCTATGGGTCCACTTCTCTTCTGACTACACAGTTTCCCGGTGTAACCTATCAATGAGAACTCACCCTTCCGTAACTGCACCACTTAATCTCAATTATGCTGCCACCACCAGGACTAATTTAGGGGCTCAAAGATCCTCCTTGTAGAGATGGGTGAATCTTCCCAAATCCCTTTCCCTGATTTTGGCTGAGGTTATCCCCAAAATAAATTTCACGGTGTCAAATTCGCAAACGTACTGTATTTCGGTGGTTTCAATCCACACGGATTCATCAAAATCCGCCTTTGGATACAACCTGAGTTGTAGAATATAACCCGCGGATTCAGCAATCCGTTAGGAGATTATTAAGAAATTGGATTCTACAAATCGATCCACAGGTTGCGGAATCCGCAGAGTGTATTGGCAATAATGAAAAATATGTGAAGCAACCTTTTTGACATTGATCAGACAGACAGGACAGGAAGGACCGGACAGACAGGACAGACAGGACAGACAGGACCGACAGGACAGCCAAGACAGCCAAGACAGCCAAGACAGACAAGACAGACAAGACAGACAAGACAGACAAGACAGACAGACAGACAGACAGACCTAATTGTATTGTCATTCGCCAGTTGTATATACCGATATATCCCCCTCCAATGTCTCTGCAAATAAATTAGGGCAATATTCTTGTGCTGAAAAAGAAGCACTCCTGAGAGATATATGCTAATTGTATGCAAAGTATATTTAAATGAGTCCCATCACATACTTTCTAAAATAATTTTTATATCAAGCTTAAGAATGAAATGGTGTCAGACCAAACAACCTAGAACCCACAACCATTGCTTTTCTAGGCCACAGCTCTAGCAGTGTGAGCTAAACCAGCTGAGGGCTAGCTTTCACACTGTCATACTGACATATGCTTTCATACTGTCATACTGACACTGAAGCTGTGCTTCATTTTGTTTTTAATTGTGTGTGTCAGAAAATATGTTTTATTTAATCTCTCTTAGAATAAGAAGAGAAAGAAAAGGCAATGCTTTAAATGAGGTGTATTCCAAGTGGGTTAAATACCCCTTAGAGATGTATAATGAACTGAACAAATTAACTTTGAATACATACAGTATACTATTAAAAATAATAAGAAAGGACCCCCAAAAAGCTACAACATAGAGGAAACATTAATGGAATACAATGTATCCATGATGTATCAACCTACAGTAACTGAGAAAAAAAAGTTATACATTTATTAAGAGACAGAATTAAGTGAATAATAAACAAAACCTTAATGATAAAAATGACAAGATCTTAGGGGAATAAAAACACAATTTGTACCGGTTGTACCAGTCCTAGTAGTGGGACCTAGTAGTGGTAATTTAAGCAAAATGATAAGCAACGAATGAAGCTTGTATATTTATATTTGCAGAACAAACAACTCCGGATTTAGAGCTTGTTTGATAATACAGATTGAAAAATGAAAATGCATTGAATCACACGTTTGCTTATGCAGAGGGCCAGTCACCCTGCAGTCATATCTGCTTAAATTGAAAGGTACATACAGTAGAATGAATTAATGACTCCTGTACAATATATACTCTATAAACGAGATTTCACAGATCTGGTCTAAAAGATGAAAATTTATAACATCCAGATAGTACCATGAATATTGGTCTACAAATAATGATAGCGCTTGCTTATCAAGCCGCAGTTATAACTGTGTAATCCCTAGATCAGCAGTAGTGGCACCCATTTTCTTCTATGAGGTTGCCCATGAGGTTGCCCATGTTCTGTTCATCTTTTATTTAATGTCACCTGGCCTCTGTAACTCATAGCCCTCAGTACATATTACTTTGTGTTTGAAATACATTGAAGGTTACAAATACAATCAGCAAAATATATATCCCTTGGAGATATGCGGTTAGTGCACTGCAACCCATAAGCTGGTTGAGTTCACATGGCTAGAACTGTTGTTCTGAATAATAGAGATTGTGTAGGTTCAACTTCTGATCCCATTTTGTCTGAAAACATACAGTATCCTATTCTTAAGGTGCCTTAGACTTGTCAACCCAATAACACTTTTTGTGCTTTGGGAAGCAAGTGGAATCACTGTCTGCAGTTTGTAGAGTTTTATTTATTGTAAAATATTTAAATTCAGTATGTGTCTTGCACTCTGGCAGATGGCAGAGTGAATATTGCTATCCTTGTTCTATTATAACATAGCCACTGTTGTGCATATCCATCATATACAGTAGCAACAAAATGAGTGAAAATACTTGTAGTAGATCCCTCCCCTGTAGCTTCCTTTAAAAGCAGAGCATTTCCATCTCCTGGTTGACAGTTTAATATTCCTTGTGGAGCACAGCAAAGATACCCGTGAGATGTGGCCACTTTGTTTCCCCGCTACACCGCGCGGTTTCCTGAGCTGAGCCTGTGCCTTTGGCGAGATTACAACCCAAATTTCCATGCGTTATCCGTGATTTAACCTGGGTTACCGTGGGCAGAAGGCAGGCAGAACATGACATTTTTCATCTTCCGCAACAACGTCAGAAAACTCAAGTCTGCGACCACAAGCTTTTTGCCTTAAAAAACTAACTTAATAGACCATACAGGACCACTTGATTTTAAAGGTTTTTAAAGGCTTCCCCAAGAACCCCTCCTCCTGCCACCCTCTAGGGTTTTCCCTGCTTCAGCACAGGAGGCTCAAACTGTCCTTTCACTTATTCCTGTTCATGTGTGCACGATCCAACATCACACGGATTTGTATATACAGTATGTGTGTGTGTGTGTGTGTGTGTGTGTGTGTATATATACAGTATATACTGTATGTAGCCATGTCTCCATCTGCCCCCACCCTTCCTCCACACTATGTTGCTTCACAGGGGAACTACACTCCCCAGAATGCCCCAGGAGCTATCCGTCTAAGGTACCTTCTGTGAACATTCTCGTCACATCGCCACTCGGGGTGTGGACGATGTGAGAAATGTCATACAAGAGATTGACACAGCGGGGATTGTGACTGAGTCCTTAACTCCCTACACCTCGCCTATCGTGGTGGTGAGGAAGAAGAATGGGTCAGTACGACTGTGCGTCGACTACAGGACTCTGAACAATTGCACCTTACCTGAACAATACACTCTTCCAGGAATAGAGGAAATACTCAATGCGCTGAATGGGAGTTGGTAGTTCAGTGTTCTCGACTTGCGATCTGGGTACAACCAGGTACCGATGAGTGCTGAAGACCGCCTTCATCTGTCCCCTGGGCTACTATTAATTTATGCGCATGTCCCAAGGCATCTGTGGAGCTCCCACTACCTTTCAGTGCCTAATGGAGAAAACCCTCGGGGACATGAATCTGCGGGAGTGCCTGGTCTACCTTGACGATATCATCATCTTTGGTAAGACCTTGGAAGAACACAAGGAGCTGCTGTTAAAACTGCTGTACCGTCTGGGTCGAGAAAACCTGAAGCTGTCCCTAGACAAGTGCCGGTTCTGCCATACCTCTGTGACTTACGTGGGACACATTGTGTCAGCTGATGGGATCCGGCCAAAGTTGAAACCAAAGTGAATTGGTCGTGAACCGAGAACGTCATGGAGCTACACTCTTTCCTCGGATTCTGTTGCTAGCATCGCTGATTTGTGGAGGGGTATTCGAGTAAGGCAAATAACCTCAACAATCTCCTCAAAATATACCCTGAGGACACAGGCTGGAAAGCCACCTCCGCCAGACAGCCATTTGATGATAAATGGACCACCAACTGTGAAAAGGCTTTCATTGGGTTGAAGAAAAGTCTAACAGAGACACCCATACACGCTTAAGCTCACCCAGAACATCCTTCATGTGGACGCGAGCCTCAATGGCCAAATGCGGTCTTACAACAGACTTACCCGGAGTTGAAAGCCAACTTATTCGGGAACTGCTTAAGTTACTGGACATAACCAAGTCGCGGACAACTCCTTATCACCAAGAGGGACCCTCCTGGACATGCTTGGGACTCTGAAAGGAGCGCAGAAGATGGAGTGAGTAGGCATGTAGAGCCTCTGGTGCATGCGTATAACTGCACCCACCATGAGTCCACGGGGTACAGGCCATACTTCCTCATGTTTGGGTGAGAAGCTTGGCTACCAGTAAATGTGCGTCTGAGGGTATCAACCGATGGGGTACCCAATATGACGCACTTCTGCTATGTGCAAAGGCTTCAAGAGAATCTGCAGCAAGCCTACCAGCTAGCGGAGAAGGATGCCGCTCACTTAAATGCCAATAAAAAGAGGCAATATGACCACAAGGTCAGGCGCCGGGAAATCTGCCCTGGAGATGCTGTGCTTCTCCATAACCTATTAATCCCCGGAAAGCACAAACTAGCCGACCGTTGGCATGACAGCGTATTTGAGGTTGAGTCACAGATGCTGGGCCTCCCCGTCTACCGCATTAGAGACGCTGGGTAAAGGTCTGGCACCTCAACCACCTTCTTCTCATCCAGCAGATGGGAGACAATGAGCCAGAAATACCGGCAACACCCCTGGACGGTGAGCCAGTACAGTTAGAAGCTGACCATGAAACCATAAGTGAGACCACCAAGGATCACACGGATGGTGAAGAAACCGCCTCCCCCCCAAACAGTAGAGGATCCTATGGAGAGACGCTCTTAAAGGGGACCCCAAAGGAGGAGCTATGGGTAAAGGGCCCATATGAAGAATGCCCCCTATGGTGGCTCCAATGAGCTAACCTCTGGATCAGAGAAGCCCATGCTTCGTTCCACAGAGAGACTATTCAGAGACATTTATACCCTCAATGGGTGACGCTGAGTCTCAAGACTCTGTGTATTACCCTCCCAAGGGAGTAGCTGAAGAACTGCTCAGACAGAGCCAAAGAGTTAGGCATCCTCCCTATCGGATGACCTATGATTATGTTAGGCACCCACTATGAGGCTCAGCAGTGGTCTCGGGATAAAATACGCTCAGTGATTGTGATGTTCACCGAGATGTATAATCTAATGTAAAGCCATACAATCTGATAAGATTGTACATACCCACTGCATTTTTATTGTGTAATTATATGTTAATGGTTAGTGTTCTCAAGTGGAGGCATTGGGGTTTTCACCAAGGGGAGTATGTAGCCATGTTTCCATCTGCTCCCCATCCCCCCCAACCTCCTCAATATGTTGCTCCACAGGGGAACTACACTCCCCAGAATGCCCCAGGAGCTGATTCATGTGATACAGTACAGCCAATAGGACTGCTAGAATCTCCTGAGGGGAGATTGGATCACCAGGATCCCTGTTTTTAATTTGCAGCACGGGGGTTCCTTGACCCACTGGATGGTGGTCGCAGAGTCTGCCTGGACTGCTTGGGTTACCAAACCCAGGAAGAAGAAGGGAGAATGAGAGACTGTGCAGAAGCAGGGATGTCCTTGGCATTGGACTTAGAGGAGAGATTCTCTGTGCTCTCGTGGGGCCGAGCTCCCCTAGAAAGGAAGGACACAAGGCTGCGCTGAAGCGGGGATGTCTATTCAAAACCTGGTGTCACGGTAACTTATGACAAGATATAATGAAAACCAAATATCTGGGTTGAACTGAACGAGGCTTAGATATAATAAAATATATTTATTCCTTAAAAAGGTGAACACAGCAATATAGTACAATTACACTGGCGACACAGTTTATTACACTGCGGCCAGATCCGCAAGCCGGGAGATTTCCCGGCTTGCTAGTGGCCGCCCCTCGGCGTGCCGCGCGTCATAGACGCGCGGTCACGCGTCTTCGGGAGCGTGCGCCCCCTGCACGCGCGTCCAGGGGCTCCCCGAGGGAGCCCTGGTGTCCCGCGATCGCGGGACAGCGGCAGGGGGTTCCGGGGGACCCGGCGGACCCGGCAGCGGTAGGGAGAGCGCCCCGATCGGAGGGCGCTCTTCCGCTGCTTCGGCGCGCGCCCGTCACTCTCGGGCGCGCGCCAGGCTACTGCTGCGGCACAGAACGGGCAAATGCTCGAATAAACTGTGCCGCAGCAGTAACAGGCAAGAAGGTAAAACTTACTTAGGGTTGGGGAATGGAGAAGTATCAGCTAGCAATTCTCCAGCAATCCGGTGACATTCAAGATGATCAGAAGAACTACAAAAACTGTAGGGTTGACAAAGTTTATATACCTTTGTAACCCTATTCTTAACATTGAATACAGACTATTGGTGAACAATTATCTGTATCCAATCCCTAACGTGGAGACACAGTTTAACCCATGCCCCCCAGCTAGTTAGCCCATGCGTACTAGGACTCTGAGGGTCTTATTTCTGTAGCCCCATAATTAAATCAGGGGCAACGACCAGTCTATCAGATGAAGTATCTGGCAGGATCTTCATTGTTTGTAGGTGTAGGTATAACACTTACAAACCACTCCAGTTTGATGCTTCTCCGCCCTCAGGTAAACAGTTAGAGTGGCAGAGTCTTTTGATCAGTACTTGGTTCCTAGACTTTGGGTCGCCCACCTGACCATTTGCATTCCTTTGTGTGAAGGAATCTGCGCAGGTTTTTATCCCCGCCTTGGAATACAATATTAAAGTTAAAACACAGACATATTAAAATATCCGGTTCCGTTACGTCCAAAGGGTCCAAACTTTCCAGATCTTAATGCCGGAACTGAGACATCATATGACCAAGTTTCAGCCTGCTGCAACCTTCAGTACCGGTGATACACAAATACCACTTAAACCGTTTCATACTTTAACACAAAATTCTCCGGTGTGTGTGTGTGGTGCAGACACTGACATTATAATGAAACATGGGAACAGGGGAACATACATTTTCCTGACATGACAAGGTGTAAGCCACATTCCTGGACCGCAGTCCAGTTAACCCCTTGCCTCCATGGTGAGGTCAGGGGATGGCCATATGGGGTGCAACCCCTTTATTACCAGGCCAACCCCCCTCTCCCTCTACACCTCCCCTTCTTAATGTGTGACCTGTGGCCCACTGGCCCTAATGGCGAGTGGGGCACTGCTGGCATCCTTAACGAACTCAGTCTCAGAGAGATAGTCCTGACGTGAAACTCCATCAGCATTGCTGTTTTCACTACCCTTTTTGTGCTGAATAGTAAACTCAAACTCTTGCAAGGCCAAGCTCCACCTTAGCAACTTGGCATTCTCCCCATATGCCCTCTGCAGCCAACTCAGGGGGTTGTGGTCTGTGAGGACCGTGAAAGCCCTTCCATACACATAGGGCTGGAGTTTTTTGAGTGCCCACACATTGGCCAAGCACTCTTTCTCAATGGTGGCATAGGCCACCTCTCTGGGGAGTAGTTTTCGGCTGAGGTACACCACAGGGTGCTCTCTGTCGTCGTCCCCCACTTGGCTCAACACAGCCCCAATGCCATAGTCCGAGGCATCAGTCTGTATAAGGAAATGTTTGGTATAGTCCAGGGCAGCCAGTATGGGGTCCCAAGCAAGCGCAGTTTTCAGTGCCTGGAAAGCAGTTTCACAGGCAGGAGTCCAGGTGATAAGCACAGGCAGTTTCTTCTTAGTCAGATCAGTACCCTGCGGTGCCCAAAAATGCCATGACCTGTTTCTTGGTTTTTGGAACAGGCCACTGAACTATGGCGTCTACCTTGGCTGGCTCTGGTTTGAGGTGCCCTCCACCCATCCTGTGCCCTAAGTACAGGACCTCTGCCATCCCTACCATACACTTAGTGGGTTTCAAGGTAAGCCCAGCCTCCCTGATCCTATCCAGCACCGCAGCTACATGTCCTAAGTGGGAGTACCAGGAATTACTCAAGATAGCGATGTCATCTAAGTAAGCCCTGGCATATCTCAGCATCCCTTCAGTAACCTATTGATCAGGCGTTGGAAGGTAGCCGGGGCATTCTTCATCCCAAATGGCATCACCAAAAACTCATAGAGGCCACTTAGAGGGATGAAGGCTGACTTCTCCCTAGCCTCCAGGGTCAGTGGGATTTGCCAATAGCCTTTGCTCAAATCCATAGTGGTCAGATACTTTGCCCCCGCGAGTTCATCCAGTAACTCATCCATGCGGGGCATGGGGTAGGCATCTGACACCGTCCCAGCATTGAGAAACCAGTAGTCCACACAAAACCGGGTGGTCTTGCCCTTCTTAGGGACTAGAACTACCGGGCTTGCCCAAGGACTTTGGGACGGAGTAATTACCCCTAGGGTCAGCATCTCCTCTATCTCCCTTTCCATACTGGTCTTGACCTCTGCTGACACTCTATAAGCGTGCTTATGCAGGGGCTGCAGATCCCCCATGTGCACTGGTTGTTTTGTGAGATGTGTGGTCCCTGGCATGTCAGTGAAGAGGGCCCTAAACTTAGCTAGCATGTCCCTGGCTTCTACCTGCTGCCTAGCACTCAACTGTGCCCCTATCTCTACCTGCTCCACAGTGTTTCCCTGCCTAGCCTCCCCTAGGAGATCAGGCAGAGCATTGCTTGCCAGATCCTCCAGCAGTGGGCTACAAATGGCCATTACTGCTCCCATACTCGGTGCTCTGTATTATTCCAGCATATTGACGTGATATGTCATATGCCTCTCAGGCTCTACCTGTACAACGTAGTTGTACTCATTCACCTTTCGGATAACCGGGTACGGTCCCGACCAGGCAGCCATCAACTTGTTCTCCCGAATGGGTTTGAGAACAAGCACCTGCTGTCCTGGGATGAATTCCCTGCTACGGGCATTCCGGTCATACCATTGCTTTTGCTTGGTCTGAGCGGCCCTGCGGTGGTCCTGGGCCACCCCCATGAGCATCTCTAACTGGTCTCGGAGATCTACTACATACTGGATCACTGAAGCATCAGTAGCAGTAGCCTCCCCTTCCCATCCCTCATGGAATAGGTCCAGAGGTCCACGTGCCCTGCAGTCATATAGTAGCTCGAAGGGGGAGAAGCCTGTAGATTCCTGCGGTACCTCTCGGTAGGCAAACAGCAAGTGCTGTAAATGAATCTCCCAGTCTTTCCCCTCCACCTCTATAAAGGTCCGAAGCATCTGCTTCAGGGTACCGTTAAACCTCTCACATAATCCGTTTGTCTGGGGATGGTAAGGGGTAGTGCACCAGTGCTGTACACCGCATGCATCCCAGAGACAATGTAACAGTTCACTCATGAACTGCGACCCATGATCGGTTAGGATCTCACTAGGGAAACCTACCCTAGAAAAAATGTTCAGCAAAGCTGCTGCCACTGTCTTGGCATCTATGGTGCCAAGCGCTACCGCCTCAGGGTACCGGGTGGCAAATCCACCACCGTGAGGATGTAGCGCTTCCCTGACCTGCTAGGAATCATAAGGGGTCCTAAAAGATCCATTGCTACTTTCTGGAAGGGTTCCCCTATTATCGGTAGGGGTTTCAGGGGTGCCTTCACACGGTCGCCCGCCTTACCGCCTCGCTGGCAGGCATCACAAGAGCGGCAGAAATTGCCCACATCTCGAGATACCCCCAGCTAGTAGTAACGCTGTAATAACCGGGCTCGCGTTCTGTTGACCCCCTGATGTCCCGCTAACGGAATAGAGTGAGCTACCCGTAACAGTTGCTGTTGGTACCCCTGGGGCACTACTAGCTGTCATTTACCGGTCAATCCCTCCTCTATCCCTGGGTCCTTCTTCTCTATACAGGAGTCCCTTATGCCATAGGCAGTGCTCAGTGCCTTCCCCTGCCTGAGATTCAGACGCCCGAAGTCTCACGCTGGCCAGGGTAGGGTCTGTCTTCACTGCCTCCCTAAACTGGGCTCCTAATTCTGGCCACCCCCCAGTCATGTCATTGTCCGGAGAATGGGGAAGGGTGAGGGGAAACAGTAAGTCAGTCTGTGGTTGCAACTGACCCTGGCTTACCTCCCCGGGCTCCTTTGCGCCCTCCGCTAACGTTGGTCCCAAAGGCTGGCGGACTGGCGCCGCCGCCATTGCCGCTGTCTGGCTCCGGGTAACCGCCACCACTGCAGCGGGTTTGGGCACTCGGTCGTAGGTGCAGGTCATCGGACCCAGATCATTGCCAAGAAGAACTTCAGCATCCAAACAGGGTAAAACCCCCACCTCCCGCACACCCTGGCCCTCCCCCAATCCAAAAAGATCCTGGCCACTTGCAGGAAATGTGGCTCTCCGTCAGCCACAGTGATCTGTATCCCAGGGCCTGGGAGCAATTCCTCTGGCCGGACCATATCAGGTCGGACAAGGGTCACTGCAGCTCCTGAATCCATCAAGCCGACTGCTTGCCGGTCACCGACTGTGACCGGGGTGAGATGTCTGCTCCAGCCGTCCATCTGCTGCAGGTCCGCGCTGAGATGTCCTCCGCTCCTGGCTTTAGGCACCGATGAAACCGGGACAGGCATTGCATGGGGCGTCTCGCTAGGAGTTGGTTCCATGACCGGTCCGGAGTCTTTGGTGGAAGCCACCCGCACGTGGGCTACCGGCTCCGCAGCTGGGGTGAGTTGCCCCTAATGGGGTCTGCCGGAACGCAGGGGTTCTGGGCAATCTGGTCTGATGTGACCAGGGCGGTTGCAGTTGTAGCACCGGCGCTCGTGCCGGAGCTCCCCCGTTTTCGGTGGACTGCTGCCCGCAGGCGGCCTCTGAGTCCATTGGGGGATATTGGCAGACTTTCTGAGCGGTACCGCCGCCACCGCCGCCACCGCCGCCACCGCCGCCACCGCCGCCACCGCCGCCTTGGCTACTGCTTTGGCGGGCATCAGGGCTCGGCTGGCCACATAGTCATCTGCGAGCCTCGCCGCCTCCTGGTAAGTCTTGGGCTTCTTGTCGTACACCCAAGCCCTCACCACCGGCGGGCACTGCAGCATGAGCTGCTCCTGAAATATGAGATCCAGCAGGCGTTGGTAAGTCCGTGCCTCATAGCACTCCACCCAGCATATCCCGTACAAAGCCATGCGGGTCACGTAGGTAACATAGGACTCCAGGGGCTGCCTCTCTTCCTGCCGGAATTTACCCCGGTAGGCTTCAGGGGTAAAACCGTTCTGAAACAGTAACAGTTCTTTCAGGTGGTCATAGTCATCAGCATACTCATCTGGAAGCGCCATCATCATCTGCTTAGCCAAGATGGACAGTAAGGTGTCCAAACGTGCAACCCGATGCTGGGGAAGCACTTTGTACCGCCGACACTGTGTTTCAAAGTTCTTTAGAAAACTGTCGATCTGATCGGTACCTTCCACGAACTTGATGAGACTGTGCTGATCCAGTTTCAGTTCATCTTTGTTGGGTTGGACAGGGGGGCAATAAGCGGGTCTGTTCACTGCCATAGTGATAAACTGCAGCCGCTCCTCCGGTGTCCCTCTGTCACCCCACGCAATAATCAGTGCCAACATTTCAGGGGTGAATGGACTGGTAGCCGCAGCAAGCAATACCCCTCCTGTTGCACTGCTCCCGGGAGGTGCACTCGTTCCCTCCCTGAGATTCCGCCGCCCCGGCACTGGGTTCCTTCCCTGATCTCCGGGTGGCTGTATAAGGGCAAGCTGAGCCGTATCCTGAGGCTCTGCAAGCCGGGCTTCATAGTCAACGATTGCGTCAACCATGTCTGCGACCTCCTGGTTCTCATAGGGCAGTCCATATTCACCATACTTGTCCTTCAGCTGAGCTCGGGTTCTCATGTTGGATGAGCCTTCAGCCTCGCTCATGGTTCACGGTCGCAGCAGTGAGGTGGTGTTACAACTTGTGTTAACTGTTGCACTATCAGGATCTCGCAATTCCCTTCGAGTTTCCACTATATTACAGGGTCCCGCAGTACACTGTAATACAGGTTCAGTTCAATCCCGCCGCTGCCACCAGTTTATTATACGCTTGTCACGGTAATTTATGACAAGATATAATGAACACCAAATATCTGGGTTGAACTGAACGAGGCTTAGATATAATAAAATATATTTATTCCTTAAAAAGGTGAACACAGCAATATAGTACAATTAACAGGTAAGAAGGTAACACTTACTTAGGGTTGGGGAATGGAGAAGTATCAGCTAGCAATTCTCCAGCAATCCGGTGACATTCAAGATGAAATCAGAAGAACTACAAAAACTGTAGGGTTGACACAGTTTATATACCTTTGTAACCCTATTCTTAACATTGAATACAGACTATTGGTGAACAATTATCTGTATCCAATCCCTAACGTTGGGACACAGTTTAACCCATGCCCCCCAGCTAGTTAGCCCATGCGTACTGGGACTCTGAGGGTCTTATGTCTGTAGCCCCATAATTAAATCAGGGGTGACGAACAGTCTACCAGATGAAGTATCTGGCAGGATCTTCATTGTATGTAGGTGTAGATATAACACTTACAAACCACTCCAGTTTGATGCTTCTCCGCCCTCAGGTAAACAGTTAGAGTGGCAGAGTCTTTTAATCAGTACTTGGTTCCTAGACTTTGGGTCGCCCCCCTGACCATTTGCATTCCTTTGTGTGAAGGAATCTGCGCGGGTTTTTATCCCCGCCTTGGAATACAATATTAAAGTTAAAACACAGACATATTAAAATATCCGGTTACGTTATGTCCTGCGGGTCCAAACTTTCCAGATCTTAATGCCGGAACTGAGACATCATATGATCCAAGTTTCAGCCTGCTGCGACCTTCAGAACCGGAGATACACAAATAACACTTAAACCGTTTCATACTTTAACACAAAATTCTCCGGTGTGTGTGTGTGTGGTGCAGACACTGACATTATAATGAAACATGGGAACAGAGGAACATACATTTTCCTGACATGACAAGGTGTAAGCCACATTCCTGGACCGCAGTCCAGTTAACCCCTTGCCTCCCTGGTGAGGTCAGGGGGTGGCCATATTGGGTGCAACCCCTTTTTTACCAGGCCAACACCCTTCTCCCTCTTCACCTGGACTAACAGATAAGCAAAACCCTTTATTACTGTTTGCAGAGACTGTATACATGGTTGCAGACACCAGGGCATGTTTTTGGGGTGGGAACCAGCTTAGCTGGGCATCTAATTAGTAAGGGTTAAAGCTACGATGTAGTTAGTTTTCCATAAAGGGAATAGGTGTTATTTTTATGAGTTTGTTTTGACTTAAAGTCACGGTGTTTAAAAATGTGATGTGTCACTAATGGAGAAATAAACCGCAGAAGGTTGAGGGCTGAGGGCCCCTTGTGTGTATACACGTGTTTGTCCCCCTTTTAAACAAAACAAACCCTAGAAGACTGTGTCAGGAAGAGCCTTGGCAAGCATCAGTGCTACATAAAGAAAGTTGTTTGCCACACTGTGTGTATATAACCTCCAACTTTTTGGCACTTTCACTGTGTCTTGACAAAGGTCCAAATTGGGACCAAAACGTTGATCTTTTGAATTAATCTTTTATTCTCATTTTCTCACAATTTCTCTGGAAAGCCTGTTTTGCATTGCTGTTTTTTGTTTTTTTGGATGAAAACCAGTTTACAGTGGGTTACAGAGCACCTGTGGCAGTTTCTGCAGATTTTTGTGAGGGCTCTCATCCTTCCCTATCTAGGATATTTGAAGTACAGTACATCTGAGAGTAGTCTATTCATATTTGCACTGTCCTCAATATGATTCTAAAAGGAATCAGCCTATTAAAAAAGATATCACAAACGTGAAACAACTTGTAATCTTTCTTAAAATGTTTGATGCCGACTGTGCATCATTTTACTGTAGTTATTTTTCATCACGTGCTCTGCTGTGGTGAACTGAATAATACCTTTAATCATGTATTCTGTCTTTGATTAATAGATCTTAAATAAAGTATGCAAAGTAAATAATTGCTTATTGTTAGAAATTATGTGAATCCTCACTAATCCTTTAATATTATGCAAACAATCTCTTCAAATTAAAAAAAAAATTGTTCTTCCACTGTATTGTTTAATGTTTGCATTGTTACTGGGATTAATATCTGCATTTAGTATGGTTTATACTAGTTATAATAGTTGTGCTTGTTTAGGTAAATAATAATGTATCATTTGTTTCACGGTTTACAAATATTCTTCTGATTTTCCCAAGAAATGTGCATATTAGCAGAGGTTTTGAAAATAATTTTACTCACAGTAAAAACTCCACTGACCCCGAGCATGCTGTTCATCAATTCTAAATTGAATCTTAATGTATGTTTAATGGAGCACGCTCATTCTACCCACATATTCCAGCCCACATTACTGAGAGGTATTTATGTATGTGTAATTAATTTTATATAGCATCAACCGTGTACCTTACAAAATTACAATATAAGGTACAGTAAATAAAGTACATACAAAGGGAGATAAGCAAGTAAATGACAACATAAGGCAAAAGGATGCCCTGTCCCAAAGAGCTTACAATCTAAGAAAGGTCCAGAACTTTTCTTGTTTATTGCAATTCTCCCCCCACCCCCCCAAATATATTTTATATATTCATGGTTAAGGGTACAGAAACGAAAAGGGGAAAGGTTATGCAGTACATTGAGGTAAGATGAAGAAGAACACATTATGCAGATGCATTGGTCTTTCATAATAACAAAAGATTTAAAACAGAGCTTTCAAAATAACCTTTTGTCACAAGGGCAATACAGATGACACAGGGTCATCCCTTAAGGTTGGGGGTAAGGCGATTTCACCAGCAACAAATGAAAGGGTTCTGTACAGTACGGGCAGTTGCAATGTGGAATTCATTACCCATGGAAACTGTGATGGCAGATACAATAGATAACATCAAAAAAAGGTTGGACTTCTTTTTAGAAATTAAAGGTATGTATAAACTGTGCAAGAATAAAACAAATAAGTAAACACGAGAAGGATATTGATCACCAATCCATTTAGTGTAAACCTGGTGCTCTGGTGGAGATTCATTGATGATATTTTGTTCATCTGGAGGGGGAATATACAAGAATTGGAAGATTACAAGGGATACTTAAATAACAATAATAGGAATCTTAAATGTACTTTTAATAGCAATAGTCACCAAATTGCATTTTTAGATTTGGTTTTATTCATTGAAGATAAACATATTAAAACCCATTGCAAAAATGTAGATGCCAACAAATACCTGCTGGCATCCAGCATCCTGATCCAAGGTGGATTAAAAATATCCTGCAAGGGCAGTTGCTTAGATTAAAAATACATTTCTCACAGCAACATACTGTGTGTGTGTGTGTGTGTGTGTGTGTGTGTGTGTGTGTGTGTGTGTGTGTGTGTGTGTGTGTGTGTGTGTGTGTGTGTGTGTGTGTGTGTGTGTGTGTATGTGTGTGTGTGTATGTGTGTATGTGTGTGTGTGTGTGTGTGTGTGTGTGTGTGTATATGTGTGTGTGTGTGTATATATGTGTGTATAAAAGCATTGGATGTTACATGTGCCAGCATGTACCAGACTGCAATCAGTTCGCTCCGTCTCGCTGTGTATACAATGGGGCTCCACTGCTGCTGGTGTGACTGTCTCAGTGTCTCTCTGGCAACCCGAATGAGCAGTCTGTAGTTCCCATTCAGCACGGATAATCTCGAGAGAATCTTGGGACACTTCCTCTCTGCTGTCTGGCTCATGGCATCTGAACTGCTCCACCACCGTAGTGCAATAACCACGTGACCCTATGCGTTTCTTCCGGCTCGGCGGATTTCATCAGGGGATATTTTTTCTCATCAATATATATATATATATATATATATATATATATATATATATATCAACTGTAAATATTCTTGAATATTCATTTGCATGTCTTAGACAGGTCTGCAACCCTGTCTTTCACCATTATCACCCAGCACACAGCACTTCCACTGCAGCAAGGGATTCTGGGAAATTACATGCAAATGAGCACACAGTGCCACCTTTTATCTCAAGCTCACATTACATGAGAAACCCTTAGCCAATGCATGCTGCTTTAGACACAGCTTTTAAGCAAGGGCTTGGGAGATGCAAATCCAGTAAACCCACTCACAGACATGTTTCAACCTTGATGGGTATCATCAGTGTGAGGTTGGTTGCTGGTATTTGCTCAAATGAGATAAGAGTTGGTAATCACCACACTTAAGGTTATGGTGGGTAAAAAAAGTGACAAAAACCCTCCACATTTGAGCAAGTACAGCAACCAACCTCACACTGATGATACCCATCAAGGTTGAAACATGTCTGTGAGTGGGTTTACTGGCTTTGCATCTCCCAAGCCCTTGCTTAAAAGCTGCGTCTAAAGCAGCATGCATTGGCTAAGGGTTGCTCATGTAATGTGAGCTTGAGATAAAAGGTGGCACTGTGTGCTCATTTGCATGTCATTTCCCAGAATCCCTTGCTGCAGTGGAAGTGCTGTGTGCTGGGTGATAATGGTGAAAGACAGGGTTGCAGACCTTTCTAAGACATGCAAATGAATATACAGGGATATTTACAGTTGCTTTATGCTTTACTGTGGAGGGTTTTTGTCACTTTTTTTACCCACCATAACCTTAATAAGTATATATATATATATATATATATATATATATATATAATCTATATCAAATGGAAATATTACTGTATGCTCATTCGTATTTCTTAGACAGGTCTGCAACCCCACCTTTCACCATTATCACCCAGCACACAGCACTTCCACTGCAGCAAGGGATTCTGGGAAATGACATGCAAATGAGCACACAGTGCCACCTTTTGCTTCAAAACCATTTTTAACATGTTTCCCTATAGGCTTAAGCCTGCTGCATGGTCACAGCTTGGAGCACAGCCAGGGAACCCTATAGGGAACCATGTTAAAAATGGTTTTGAAGCAAAAGATGGCACTGCATGCTCATTTGCATGTCATTTCCCAGAATCCCTTGCTGCAGTGGAAGTGTGTGTGCTGGGTGATATTGGTGAAAGGCAGGGTTGCAGACCTGTCTAAGACATGCAAATCAGCATACAGTAATATTTCCATTTGCTATACGCTTTGCTTTGGAGGGTTTTTGTCACTTTTTTTACCCACCATAACTTAACTAAATATATATAAATAGTAATGACAACAGAAGCAAGTTAATTAAAGACCCTTTTTTTACCAACTACAAAATGGCCCCCAAAAGCAAGTTCATCCAACAACATTGAAGGAATTTTAAAGAAGGACAAGATTTTAAATCAAATTTTAGCCTCATACCCACAGATCATTTTTTAATAAGGCCTCTAATTTTAAACAGACTAGGCACAAAGTTGTCCATTTAGCGATAGGAATAAAAAAAACCACCAAGACAAATTGGCCTTTAAGGATATTTTACCTGTTCTAAATGCATAAATTGCCAGCATTGCATTAATGACGCAAATTCAAATCTCAAATTACAGGTAAAGAATTCCAAATAGAATCCTTTATAAATTGCAAAAGCAACAATGCAGTTTATCTTCTGAGTCTCCATGTAAACTACAATATGGCGGGAGAACCTGTAGGCTGCTCAAAAGAAGGTATGCTGAACATGTTTACAATATCAAAAAAGGACTCACCACCCATAGTGTATCGAACCATTTTAAATTAGCCCAAAACCAGGAACCCAGTGGCTTGATCTGTAAAAGCATCAAGTGCCCCAAAACTAGTTGGAGAGGAGGTAATAGAATTAAACAAATCTCCCAAAGAGAAAGCTATTTGATTAATACCTTACAGACCCTCACTCCTAAAGGCCTTAACATTGAGTTTGATTTAGCTTGCTTTCTGGGCGACTGACGATATACAGTGGTGTGAAAAAGAAAGTACACCCTCTTTGAATTCCATGGTTTTACATATCAGGACATAATAACAATCATCTGTTCCGTAGCAGGTCTTAAAATTAGGTAAATACAACCTCAGATGAACAACAACACATGACATACAGTATTACACTGTGTCATGATTTATTTAACGAAAATAAAGCCAAAATGGAGAAGCTATGTGTGAAAAACTAAGTAGACTTTATGATTAAATAGCTTGTAGAACCACCTTTAGCAGCAATTACTTGAAGTACTGAGCAGAGTGCCATCTGTTCATCCTCATCTCTTATCTCTTTCAATAGTTTTAGTGAAACCAGTTGCTCCACCAGACACAGTCGACCCAGTCAGGGGTAACACCTTTATTGCGCACCACTTTCAGCAGAACCACTTCAAGTCTGTGGAAAAAGTCAAATAGTCTATCCCCCTCTTGCTGGTACATTCTTCTGAAATGGAAATAGAGTTCCTCCTTGCTCTCGGTGGTGCCAAATGTGTGTTCTAGGGCCCATAGATACTCTCCAGGTGTGCTAACTTAATTTGCTTCCCTAATACTGTAGCTCTGAATTAAGAAAATGCGGGCCCCCATTAGGATTTCTGCGATACAGATCTTTTTATCCTGATCTGAGACCCCCTCCCCGCATTCCTCTACCATCTGCATGCCTGCTCTATCCAACTCTCAAAATCATCTTCACTAATGGGGTTGGGCATAACGCAGAAAACAGTCATAATATTTGGTAGTATTGACCCCCCAGCAGGACGGCATAGATTTTTCCACCAGCTGTCCCATGGCAGTGATAAGGGCCTCAGGAGAAGTAGAAGTAGATCCTGTGGTAGGGTTAGGGGCTTCGTAGAACATCTCACTAAGGACTCCACCTATAGTGGCCACCTCCTTTGTTAATAACTCTCTGATCTTGTCTCCAATAGTGGGCCCCAAAACATTGCTTTGGCCAGGGGCAGGTTTAAAAATGATGGCAATATCCCACACTTCAGGGTCCCTCCAGGCAATACCAGCAGGCACATTTACAGGATCAATATTATCACATGTGCACAATACACAGGCAATCTTTTTCTTGTAACACATCATTTTCCCCTGTATCTCGGTGGGACTGCGCGCTGGGCCCCTATCACTTCCTTGATACTAGCATCATCAATCGTATCGGGGACAATTAATAGTAGTGTCTTATTAGGGTCCAACCAGAAGTGGAGGTCAAAAGTTTATCAGCAGAGAGACAAAGACATCAGCACCAGCTGTGAGTAACCTGATTTATGGTCAGAGGTAACTGATTTGTGGGGTCACAGAGGCAGAGACGCAGAGACACCAGGACCAAACAAGCACACTCAAATGTGATTTTACCTACATGCTTGAATTGCTTGCAACATTGTAAGTTAATACTAACTTTTTCCGTGCCACATTCATTGATGGTATATGCCATATTGACATTTTTCTATTGCTTCTAGCAACATATTCAGGACAATTGTTTTTCCTACAACATTATCTACAAACCCTCACGAGGATTATCTACTTAAGATCATTTCTACATTGCGCCAAATGTTTTATGTATCATAATTACCTTGGGTTTTTGTGTCAAAACCAAACATTGTGGCTGCATTGATAGAAACAATATACTTAACCCATTCATCTCTGCGCACCTGATATATTTTGATTATATTACAGTGTGCAATGCACATGAGTAGGGTCAGAGCAACTGGACACAACACAATCGTATTGAATTATAACTGGTTTTATATATGGACATATACATTTTAGACAATCTGTCACTGTGATCCTTAACTGTAGGATCACATAGTACATGATTACACACATAAAACAGTACAATAGGATCGGTGCGTGAATGGGTTATAAAGTCTAGCACTGTCAGGCCTCCCAGTCCTGGGGGTATGCCCTATAAGTTAGGGGTGCCAGCACACCCGTTGTCGTTCCTTAGATTCTGTCTGTGCATAGCAGGCTTGTTCTTCGCAAAGTTGCTTCGGAACCAATATGAATGCAGCACGTCTTATAGTTTCAATTGTTAGTCCAAATAAAAAAGTTATCCCCTAATACTGAAGTACTCATTGCTACATTACTTTTTCATGAACTTATTCATCTCATTATAAGATTAGGCTGCCCGTTGTGCCATTGTAATTACTGTAATATAGTCATTTCCAGTAACCTTTGCAATCATTTCTATTGTGTAAAAAAAAAAGATCTCTAATAGACCAAATGGTTTTTTTCTGTCGTTGTATTTATTATTTTTAATTTGTAAGACTAATTAAAAAGAAAAAAGCATTGTGTACTCCTTTCTCAATGTGTATATCTATATATAGATATACACACACACACATATATATTTGTGTGCGTCTGTGTGTACTGTATGTAGTTATAGTACACAGGGCTTAAGTGCTGCATATTCACTTCCTGCCTCTTCACTAATCACAAGATATTTGAATGGAACAGCTTGGTCTTGGCTAGAAATCTTCACAGTTTTCTGATTAGTTACAGTGGGTGAAAGTAAACTGAATGACTTCTGCGTTGGTATAAAGAGTTTCTATCCAGAAGAAATAAAGCTCTACAATCAATATAGATTTCCATGATTTTCTGTGAAATGGGTTCCCAGATGTCAGTATAACCTTACAGTATGTTGGCAGTCGCCAGATGGTTTATGGGGAGAGTTGAATATGTTTTATTCTCAGGTACATTTACCTGAAAACTTAACAGATTTATGCTCTTATTTAAAGAAAAAAAGAAAAGCAAAGTACCCTGAGTGAAAAAAATGAACTATTTATTGACAAATATATGTCCAGTGTAACGGTGTTTCCCCCACCCAGTGGAAGATTTGTCCATTACTACGGTGTATGTTGCAGATACCTGCTGGCAACAGGAGGGCTGAGTCATCCGTCGGTGGTAGTGGGGACACACGATCATTCTTCTGGGGTTCATATCTCACATACAGTTAGGTCCGGAAATAATTGGACACTGACACAATTTGATTATTTTGGATCTGTACGCCACCACAATGGATTTGAAATGAAACAACCGGGATGCAATAGAAGTGCAGGCTTTCAGCTTTAATTCAAGGGGTTGAACAAAAATATTGTATGAAACGTTTAGGAATTGAAACCATTTTCATACACAGCCCTTATTTCAGGGGCTCAAATGTAATTGGACAAATTGACACAATCATAAATAAAATGTTCATTTTTAACACTTTGTCAAGAATCCTTTGCAGGCAATGACTGCTTGAAGTCTGGAATGCATGGACATCACCAAACGCTGGGTTTTCTCCATTGTGCTGCTTTGCCAGGCCTTTACTGCAGCTGTCTTCAGTTGTTGTTTGTACGTGGGTCTTTCTACCATAAGTTTTGTCTTCAGCAAGTGAAATGCATGCTTGATCGGGTTGAGATCAGGTGATTGACTCGGCCATTGCAGAATATTCCACTTCTTTTCCTTAAAAACTCCTGGGTTGCTTTCGCAGTATGTTTTGGGTCATTGTCCATCTGTAAAGTGAAGCGCCGTCCAATCAACTTCGCTGAATTTGGCTGAATCTGAGCAGACAATATCCATATACACTTCAGAATTCATCCGGCTGCTTCTGTCTTCTGTCACATCATCAATAAACACTAGTGACCCAGTGCCATTGTACGCCATGCATGCCCATGCCATCACACTGCCTCCACCGTGTTTTACAGATGATGTGGTATGCTTCGGATCATGAGCCGTTCCAAGTCTTCTCCATACTTTTTTCTTCCCATCATTCTGGTACAGGTTGATCTTAGTTTCATCTGTCCAAAGAATGCTGTTCCAGAACTGGACTGGCTTTTTTAAATATTGTTAGGCAAAGTCTAACCTTGCCTTTCTATTCTTGAGGCTTATGAAAGGTTTTCACCTGTGGTGAACCCTCTGTATTTGCTATCGTGAAGTTTTCTCTTTATGGTAGACTTGGATAATGATATGCCTACCTTCTGGAGAGTGTTCTTCACTTGGCTGCATGTTGTGAAGGGGTTTTTCTTTTCCATGGAAAGGATCCTACTGTCATCCACCACTGTTGTCTTCCGTGGACATCCAGGCCTTTTTGTGTTGCATAGCTCACCAGTGCGTTCTTTTATTCTCAGAATGTACCAAATTGTTGACTTGGCCACTCCCAATATTCCTGCTATCTATCTGATGGATTTTCTTTTTTTGGGCAGCCTAAGGATGCCCTGTTTCACTTGCATTGAGAGCTCCTTTGACCGCATGTTGTGGGTTCACAGCAACAGCTTCAAAATGCAAATGCCATACCTGGAATCAACTCCAGACCTTTTACCTGCTTAATTGATGATGAAATAACAAAGGAATAGCCTACACCTGTCCATGAAACAGCTTTTGAGTCAACTGTCCAATTACTTTTGGTCCCTTGAAAAAGAGGGAGCTACATATTAAAGAGATGTAATTCCTAAACCCTTCCTCCAATTTGGATGTGAATACCCTCAAATTAAAGCTGATAGACTGCACTTTAAACACATATTCGTTATTTAACTGTAACTTGAATTTATTTTGGTACACAGCCGAAATAACAAAACTTGTATCAGTGTCCAATTATTTCCGGACCTAACTGTATCTCTTTAGGAGTCCAGCGCCTCCATCTGCCGTAGGCTTCAGGAACTGAAGGTGATCTCCCACTGTAGAACTTATTACCTCTCCCCCCAGTTAGGTCAAGCACCAGGCAGAAGGTATATGACAACAACAACGGTTTATTCACTCTGTACAGAACAGTTACACTGCAGGCTTCTGTCCGATGCAGTACTCTCAGCTCTCACGGAATGATGTTCCCTTGAACGTCACTACAGTCCAAGGGCACCCGCAGCCATCCTAGCTCTTCCCCACCTCCCTAGCAGAGGCAGAGATATGGTCCACACTCACTCTCCCCCAGAGGGAAGAGCCCCAATCTCAGGCTCACAGTTGTGTGACCTGCCTTCCTCAGAGAGGAAGGACACTACTAACTTTAGGGCGGTCCTGCCCTTAAGTACAGCCAGGAGGTGGGCACCCGTTGTCCCAGCTACAACAGGATGTACCACCCCCCGATATAACTCAAGTGCAGTACCAAAAAGAAGGGTAAATCCCCATAGCAACTACTGGCAACCTTATTGTACCAGGGTTTACTGCCAGCCCAAGGGCATTAAATGGCATTAAGCCATAAAGTGACCTGGCTACACCAGTAATACACATCTATGTATATACACAGAAGTCATAGTTTATGCGCTAATAACACGCGTTGAAAAATGTGTGAATGGACGTTATTTTTCATCTTATCAACAGGTGGCCTCAAGCTAATGAGATGCAAAGATAATCTCCATTCGTCATTGTAGCAGAGCTATTAAAAAGGAGATTTTCATGTCTCAGAGACGCGTTCTCCAATACACTGCATACGCGTGTTGGTACAAAGTCTTATTAGCGCACACCATTTTGTGAAATGTTACACATTAACGTGACCTATCAGAATACTCATGAGTATGTTTCAAATAAATACATTTTAGAAACTCAAATCAGTAGAGATGTCTGAGCTGGCATCTATATCAAGTGCTGTGACAGCTCTTGGGACTTAGAACATTTCTCGACTTGAAATTTCTGAAGCCGGCTCGCTGGTATTTTTTTCAGATCATCTTTTGGTGATTTAAAATTGCCACTGCATGTCTTGGCGCTCAAACCTTAGAGAATCTCAACATCGAATTGGCTGCTGTGCATAAGCATTTGCCCCTTACACACAATGTTTATATTAAGTCCTTTAGTTACAGGGATTGACTGAAAAGACACACACAATCATTTTCAGCAGACCTAGCCCTTTCTATAACGAAAACTGTTTCTAGTAGAGCGAAATAATGCTTACGTTCATTTTCAGGGCTACATTCAAAATACATTGAACTGGATTTAGACTTACATATTCTCACAACCTTATGAATGGTTGGAGCTCCCCTGAACCCCTATACCAGGTCTGGTGATCTGGGCATATACTTGGGGACCCCCACAAACTTAGGGACCCCTGACTGTACATGGGATACACATATCCCTATGCCCCCATTTACTTTCAAGGGAGGACTTTGACCGGAGTGGTGTCAATATATGTCCCCAGGAATCTGACCTGATTCCCGGATACATTTTTGGGGTGGCCATCAACTCTGGACCCCAATTACCTAGACACAATCTGACAACACTTTTACCGCAAAACCCCCTTTGAAACTCATAGCCTCTTGGCTAGCACTCCTGGAAAGTTGAAACACACAAATTCTTTATTGTCATACTGTACAATCATATGCATTTAATGTACAACAAACAGGTTCAAGAGCTGACACTCTAAAACTCCAAATATGGATCAGAGGTAACCAGCCGGGCATAATACCTTTTTTTTTTATAACTTGTATTTTATTGGTTTTCAAAGCTCAGAGAAAGTACAACAGATATTCACTACAGGATCGTGAGTTTTTTACATTCCATCCATATGATAACTGAGTACAGTGTTTGAACATTATTCATAACCTAACTGGGTCGGTGGGAAAGAAGGGAATGGATAGGCAGGGGAAGGGAGGGGGGGTGGGTGGGAGGGGAGGACGTCCGAGGATCCACTCGAACCTATGTTGCCCAGGTTTTAGCTCCCTGAATCGGGGTTGTGTGTTCGATTATATACCTCTCCAACTAGTCTACCTGATAGTGACTGACAGCCGTTCGACCAAAGATATTATCACAGGAGAATGCATCTGCAATTATTAAAGCATTATTGTGGTTATCTCTACCCCCAGGATGTCTGTCTGGACTAATCAGGGTGTCCATACTTTTAGAAAATTTTCGCCTGAGTCATTAATAAGGCTCGTCAGCTTTTCCATCTGACATAGGTACCAAATTTTATTCCGAATTTTGGGAATTGCAGGAATTACATTCTGGTTCCAGGATGCTGCGATCGTGCTCCTCACTGCCGTTGCGAAGTGGGAAATTAGTTTGAGTTCAACTTTTGCTAGTCCTAGTATTGCTCTGTTCAATAGAAAGAGCCAGGGATCCATTGCAATTTCGAGGCCCAATATCCTCTGTAGCCAATCTTTAATTTTGGTCCATATTGGAACTAGTGAGGGCAAGACCACAGCATGTGTAACAAACCTGCTGACACTTCACATTGTAGCGGGCACAACGGGGAGCGTCCCAGACTAAATTTCGATAATTTTAGTGGGGTGTGATACCATCTCATCAGGGTCTTATATGCGTTCTCCTTTAATGTTACGCAAATCGAACTTTTGGAGGCTGCCGTCACCATCTGTGACCATTCGTCCATGTCTGGGCTCTCACCTAGATCTTTTTCCCAATTTAACATACAGTATAGCTTAATTTGCTTGTTACCTTGACAGCAGAACCGACTTCCTCTCTATACATTTGCGATGTGAGTCCTTTTGTTGACGTCGCACTAAGACAGAGCCTTTCAAATTATGTCAATGTGGGGTGAGGGTTAAATTTATTATAGAAAGCTCTGATCTGAAGGTATCTATACAGCTCCGATTGTGGGATATTTTTGTCTGAGTTAATTTGTGCAAATGACATCATTTTGTTATTACCTTCCAGATCTCTAAGTCGTACTATACCTTGTCGTTTCCAAATTGCAAAGTTCGCTCTACTGTTGCGGTTGAGCTTATTCTAAAGCTTACCCGCAATTTTTCGGGGCTGTTTTCTTTAGCTTCCGAACTTGGCCGCGCGCCAGCCGCATCAAGCGGCCGCGCGCCAGCCGCATCTCCGTTCAGCGCTAATGGCGCTGAACAATGAAAGCGCCGCAGGCTCCGAAACTTAAAAAAAAAAGACTGCGTCTGCTCGCGTTTTAAAAATTCCCGCGGTGGCGGCCGATTTAGACTCAGGGCGGCCGCCACTGTATCTAAGCCAGGAGCAAAAGTTGGATTATCCCAGAGTGGGGTCATCAGGGTTTTTTTGGTAGTTAGATTACATTTAAATTTGGTTGCCTCCCAGATTGATAATGAATTGGTCATTGAGGATAGCGGTGATGGTATAGCTTTCCTAGCTATTTTTGGGCTCCAAATTAAGTTGCCTAGCTCCAATGGAGAGCAAGCAGCGCTGTCTAATGCTACCCAACGTCTCAAATCCGGGTTTGTGTGCCATTGAGATATTTGGCATAATTGTGCCGCTTTGTAGTATGATAACAATTTAAAACCAGAGACAGAACATAAAACACAGACAGAGCTCAGGGCACATCCAGTGAAACTCATACACGGTACAGTGCCTAAATATATATGTATAAATATCTATTAAATAAAATGGTCTTTTAGTTTAACATTTTTGGCCAAAATTGTTGTAAGCCCCTGAGCCACTGCACGGCAGACCACATTTCCTCTGTGACACTCATATGCTTATATATATATGTTGTGGTTATTTTGGGGGTTCAATAGGAGCTTGTTAGGTGTCTAGTATGATAACAAGCAAGGTACCGCTAGTCCCCCTTCCGCAGATTGTCTCTGGAGTGTTTCATTCAGTCTCGCTTTTCTGCCCCCCCAAATAAATTTGGAGATTGAAGATTGAAGGCTGAGGATCTCGTTCAATCTGAGTGGCACCGGGAGCGCTTGATATAGATATAGGATTTGCGGTAGTAAATTCATCTTCACGCTATTGATTTTACCAATCCAAGATATGTAAAATTTTGACCAGCGACCTATATCCTCCTGTAGGGTCCTGATTAACCTGGGGTAGTTTGCCCGATACACCGAATTATAAACCTTGGTAATATGTATTCCCAGGTACTTAATCGATTTATTCTGCCAATGGAAGTTGAAATTAATGGAGATAAGTTTTTCTAATGGTTTTGGTAAATTTATGTTTAGGGCTTCTGATTTAGATTGGTTGATCTTGAACCCTGAAATTTTATTAAATTGACCCAACAACTCAAAGAGATTGGGAAGCGACGTTAAGGGTCTGGACAACACCAGGAGGACATCATCTGCATAAAGGGCTTATTTATGTGTTTGGTTCCCATACTCGAGGCCTGTAATATCCTCATGGTCACGAATCTGAGCCGCTAGCAGCTCCATACACAGGGCGAATAAGAGGGGCGAGAGGGGCCAGCCTTGCCTTGTCCCACTTTTGATCTTCAAGGGATCTGAAGGGAAGTCCTGGTGTACCACCTTGGCTGCGGGGTTCGAGTAGAGAGCTAAGATGGCTGATGTTATTTTTTCACCGAACCCAAACGCTGCAAGCATAGCTTTTAAATATGCTTTTGATGTGGAATAGAGGCCGTGGGTTACGGAGCTCACGGATCAAGCATCCATTCCCCTAGACCTCGTGCATGCGCCTCCCATAATACCTTTTTTGATGACCTGGTTACCCCTTCACATCACATCCACTCCAACAGGGACTATAAGAGAATTTAAGCCAGATAAAAACAACCAAATTCGACCCAAACAATACAGAATCCTTCCCTTATTAAACTAGGGTGGCTCCTAAACAACCACCTAAAAAAAGGAATGCTCCAAATGGCCTGGGCACTTATTTCCAGAACAAGGGGGACTCCCATGCGGTGGTTCAGACACGAAGCAGAAACCCCAGGGAATGCCAGAGCTCCCAAACTAAACCCAGGTCACCAATTAGGACTTCTTAGACCTCTATGGGAACCTGAGAGCAATCTTAAAAAGTGAGATAGGAGAGGTGAGGAAGGAAGTGTCTCCGCTGGGGGAGAGAACCAACACACTAGCTGGATGAATCGATCAGGAGCCAGGAGGATTGGATCAAAGTGACAGAAGAATTAAAAGACCGTGTGGATGACTTGTCCCACCAGCATGAGGACAAGGAGAACCGGGAAAGACGAAACAACTTGAAAGTAAGGGGCCTACTGGAGTCGGAGCTGGAACCAGAGTCTTTCATTTCAATATGGCCGACGGCCATGCTGGCGGAGAGGAGGGAAACCGATCTACTCCTCGGTCACTGCCATTGTGTGCTCAGGCCCTGCACGGGACTGTCGTAGCCTCCACCAGACATCATTTTCCACTTCCACTTCTTCAAAGTTAAAGAAGCTTTCCACACAGAGGTAATAGTACCGGGAACCTTACCTTCGAAGGCATTCAGCTTCAAGTCTATCAGGACCTGTCCCCGACCACCCTCGCAATGAGAAGAGCTGTGATGGCGGTGCTGAGGGATCGAGGGCTCAGGAACAGGTGGGCCTTCTACTTTCGCCCCCTGTGATCAGGGCAGGCAAGACCCACATGCTAAAAGATCTTGTGGGGGTCCCGCGTTCCTGGAGAGCCTGGGTCTTGATACGGAGGCTTCGGCGGATGAGGCGAGACCTCCTAGATGCACGTGCCCAACATGGAGATCACGGGTTCCATGAGAGACCACCAGAAGAAGGCCCAAACTGTGCAGGAAGATGAATCAGCCTGGCCCCTAGGCCCATGTGAGTAAACCGAGCCCCACCGAGCCAGCCCTTTCCAACTTGACTGTTGACTTTTCTCCCCACGTGGGCCTGGCGGCCCTGGACACTCTACCCCGGCTACCCACGAGGCCCAATGATCCGGTTTTCCCCCCTGAGAATTCCCTCGATGTACACCGGTCCCCCCGTGGAAGCTTGAGCCTGTCATGCAGGCGGTCTCTCCTAGTGTTCCACCCAGGACGCTGAAGGGGAGTCTTGGGGGAAGAGCTGCCCCCCCATATATAGAGACAAGGACTATGATGTTTCTCACATGATATACACAATATGTGGGGGGCAATGGTCTCGGGAGGGGATACATGCACTCTCTGGGTATGGGGGGAGAGAAGCCTAGGCTAACAAGTAATAATCCCAAGGTAAATGCCTCAGGGATCCTCCCGCGGTTATGAGTCTCTCAATCTTAAGCCCCCAACAGCCACAGCTTTTAGCTCAGTGGGGGGGTCCGTGACTGATCATAGCCACACATACTCAGGAGGCCCTCACATGCCACACGATGCCAGTCTGATTGAGCCAGGGTCGGGTTATCAGAGCGGGTGCTGCCACTACCTCCCCTCTCCCCCTTTACTGAGCTACTTATAGGGAAATGCCCCTGGTAAAATGTGTTTACAGGGCCCCAGATGGTGAAGAGAGAAGGAGGAGGCTCATGCGGGCTCTTTAGCTTTACTGTTTGCTTAGTCAATATAGGCTTCCTTGTTACAGGTCACTCATTATAGGCTTACTTTCATGGTTAAAAAAAAAAAGTTCTAACTTTGATTATGTTATATAATCAACTAAGTCCCTGGGGCGGTTGAATGGTCAGTGGCCAGCTCTTGTCCCTTGAGTTGTTCCACCAGAAGAGAGTCACGGTTAATGTGTGAATCTTGAACCCTCCCTTGATTCCCCCCTAGCCCAAGTTCCCAAGGGACCACAGGCCTCGAGCAATGCTTGCTTAGGGAACCCTGTACTGCCTCCCCCCCCAGCTCCTGCCCCAATCCCCCTTCTACTTAATGCAGGGATGTAAACTAGTCGAATTTCAGTATCCACATTATACTCGAACCAAGCCAAGCTTGAGACCTACATCAGAGTGCAGGGGCCTTGAAGAGGCGACCCTATTTCTCTAGCAATGCCATTGAACATCATTTCCCACAATGTGAAAGTTTTTAACAAACCATGTTAGAGGCGCATGGCCCTATCAAACTACAAAAGATTAAAGGCAGACATAATCCTACTCCAGGAGACCCACTTCAAAGAAGGCAGGGCTCCCTTCTACTTTGATAGACAGTACAAACAGTCATTCCAAGCCACAGCTCAAGTGAAAAAAAGAGGTGTATCCATCTTGATAAAGAATTCCACTTTCTTTAAGGCCATGACAGTTAGAGCGGACAGGGAAAGTAGATTTCTGATTGTGGTGGGATCCCTCCACCATCAGGAACTAAAGCTAGCAAACATATACGCACCTAACGAGGCCAGCGCCAAATTTCTCACTAGATTTTTCAATATCCTGGAAAAGGTGGCGGTGGGACAGGTGTTTTTAGGAGGAGATTTCAACTTGACAATTTGCCCTGAGATGGACAGAACAGGACCCCAAACAAACCGCAGAAAGGAGGACACCAGAGTCCTGCTCAAGGGGCTCAAGAGTCCACAGCTATGTGATATTTGGAGGGAACTCTACCCTTTAGCCAAGGAGTTCACTTTCTTTTCTCCGCCACATGGCTCCTATTCCTGAATCAAATATATCTTTGCCTCAACTAGACTACTCCCCAAAATCTCGCTGGCCAGGATACACATATTCTCTTGGTCGGACCATGCCCCGGTAGAAGTCAGTTTTACAGGCATATCCACCCGCCCGCTAAATTCTCAGTGGAGACTTAATGAGTCCCTTCTAAAAGTACCCGAGCTTCAGGACCTGGTGGGGGAATATCTGTCCTCCTATTTCCTCCTATGTCCTCCTATTTCAAGACCAAAGTAGGTAGCGCGTCATCCCCATTCACCTTGTGGGAGGCCTACAAAGCCACCAAGAGAGGAAGGTTCATTAGCCTCACATCGGGAAGGAAGACAGAGAGGGAAGAGAAAATCAGGGCAGATAAAGACAGGATAGCGTACTTCACTAGAGCACAACAGAGAGTCGGTAATAGTCTAACCTTACGGAGCCTCAATGAGGTGAACCTGGAGTTGAACCTATTTCTCACGTCTCAGGAGGAGAACTCTCTCAACAGGATCAAAAACAGGTTCTATGAGAAGTCCAACAAATCTGGAACAATGATGGCAGCTAAACTAAGGAAAAAACAGGTAAGCCATTCTATTCAAGCTATTAGGCATAAATCAGGTCTTCTCACATCTACACCCCCACTAATAAGTAAAGAATTTATGTCATATTACTCCTCCCTTTACAATGGAAACAAAACAGTCCACAATGTGAAGACCTCCAATAAAATTAAGGACTTCCTCAAGTTTGGACAACACCAAATTAGGCCAAAAAATAAATACTGAAGAATTATTTTTTGTGATCAAGAATTTGAAACCTTCAAAAGCTCCTGGCCCAGACGGCTTCTCTAATATCTATCACAATTTTTTTTGCACATATCTAATCCCCCCACGTTAGCTCTTTTCAATTCGATATTTACTAATTCTTAGTTCCCCACAAACATGTTGCAGGCACCCATCACTCTAATACAAAAAGAAGGAAAGGACCCGACCAACTGCGTCAGTTACAGACCCATCTCCCTAATTGATACTGATCCCAAAATGTATTCCAAGATTCTAGCAAATAGATTAAACAAACTGTTACCCTCCCTGGTTCATCCTGATCAGGTGGGCTTCATCCCGGGAAGGCAGGCCTCGGACAACACAAGAAGAATTATAGATTTGATTGCCTTCTCCAAAAATAAAGTACCATCTATGGTACTGTGCTTAGACGCAGAAAAACATTCGATCGCATAGACTGGGTAAATCTGGAGAGGACTTTACAGACCTTCGGGATTCAACGGCCCTTTCCTCCAAGCAGTCATCACTCTGTATGCGACTCTGACAGCGAGGGCGATTTGCCAGGGATTCCCTTTGGATCTATTTTACAGTACATGAAGAATGGCACAAGGCAAGGTTGCCCTCTTTCACCCTTGTTGTTTGCCTTGTGTATGGAGACACTTGCAGCATGTATTAGAAAAATCCAAATATATCGGTGATTCAGGCAAAGAACCAGTCCTACAAGATAGCACTCTTTGCGGACGATATTTTTCTCACAATCTCTAGCCTTCTGACCTCTCTTCCCCAATCTATTTTCTACCAATGCAAATTTCAATTCAATTTCAGGGTTCAAAAAAAATAATAGTAAATCCGAGGCCCTCAATATCAATATTCTGCAAGGCACAATTAAACTGCTGGAGCTAATCTTTGATTTCAAATGGCAATCGACATCCATAAAATACCTGGGTCTAAACATTACAAATAATTATAAAACACTATATCAGTTAAACTACCCCATACTGTTGAGAGCCCTTAGAGAAGACTTAGGGGCATGGTCCAACTACAATGTGGCCTGGATAGGGCAAATTCAATGCATAAAGATGAACTTCCTCCCGCGCCTATCATACCTGTTTCAGATGCAACCGATTCCAGTGATGGACAGGGAAATCTCTGACCTTCAATCCCTCATATCAAAGTTCATATGGGGGATAAAATAGGCTTATAATCAGGAGACAGATTCTCATGATCACCAACAAGGCAGGAGGCCTGGCCTTGCCTTGCTTCATCTCATATTATAGGGCCGCCCAGCTTACCATTTGGCTTTCTGACCACCTCACTAGGAGATGGACCGTGTTGGAGAGCTCACTATACCATCCGTATAAGCTCCAAAAACTATTATGGATCCCAATATTCAAAAAATCCTGAGAAAGCCTAGAACATCTATCAATGGCACACTCCCTTAGACTATGGGCCTCTGAAACATAGTCACTACTTGACATCTATCAAATCCCTGATGACTCCCATACTCCCACTCTTTAGCCCTGGACTGGATGAGAGAAGCTTATCACAGTTGAGGGAGGCAGGGCTACTTAGACTAAGAGACTTGGGCCCCAATTTGACAATCATACAGTTCGCAGACTTGCAGAAGGAAATAAACTGCCAAGTAAAGAAATATTCAGGTACAGCTTATAACGTGATCCGTTATAATGCGAATCCGCTTATAGCGCTATGCAAGCACGGCTCCCAATTTTCGTATTTATAAATACTTTACAACACGATTATTGGTATCTGAAATACTTCGTTGTACAATGCATACAATTGTACATTGTTTCTAACGCAATTCGCTTATAACGCGATGTGATTCTTTGGACCCCAAACACAGCGTTATAAGGGGGTTGAGCTGTACTTGCAACTCAAGGCCTTCTGTCAGAATCCAGGACCCAGGAACCCTCTCACAAAATTTGAAACCCAATGCCTAAAAGATGAGGGAACTTCAGGGCTCATCCCCCGTATATACGGAGCAGTGGTCAGCTCCCCCCTCCTTGGCCATAAAAAAATAAAATATTTGACCCAATGGGAAAATTACCTAGGGAAGAGTTGGATGTGGACACCTGGGATGATATTCTCTTAGCAGTAGCTAAGTGCTCGATCTCCCCGGTAATCAAGAAAAATGCGTACAAACTACTGATGAGGTGGTACTTAACGCCCCTGAGGTTATCTAGGTTGCTCCCGTGTTACCCTCCAGAATTCCCCATGGGATGTGGAGGCCACGCCTCATTCATCCACCTGTGGTGGGCATGCCCGAGGGTATCTGCTCTATGGGACAAGATGAGAGTATGGATTCAGGGAATACTGCAAATAGATCTGGACCTAGATCCCTCGCTCTTTCTATTAAACAGACCGTCCGACTCTATCTAGACAGGAGAATAGACTTGTGACTCACATCTCCACTGCTACCAGCTGTGAACTAGCTGCGGTATGGAAGCAGGCAGGAGTCCCTGCCTTAGCTAAAATAAATAGTAAATTGGGTTTCATATGCCACATGGAGAAGCTTCTGAGTCTGACAAACGACTCCTATGGGAATTCCTCAAGGTCTGGGAACCCTGGATCCACTCAGCAGGCATACAGGGCATAGACACTAGGTCAATATTGCTAAAAAAAAATCTCTATAGGGTGAGGCCATCAAGTGCCTGGTGTGGATTGAGATGCGTGGGGTGACCCCTAGTCTAGTTCACGGGAGCATGCCCCGGTAGAAGACGATAAAAGCAGGATGCCCCAGGACTGTTAGGCGCCGGGCCACCATGTACTGCCCCGCCACACGGTGTTAAGAGACAATCTTGACTCAGTGAGAGAGGCTTATATATCTAGGATGCTAGGGAAAAGGAAATATATGTAATACATACAAATTAAACTTTATGATGTGTGTAATATGAAAGACCCCCCAAACCTCTCTCATTTATCTTTCTGTATCCCTCCTTCCCCCCAAAAAAGGTTCAATAAAATGTAAGTTTAAATAAAGATTAGGGTCTCTCTGCTCCAGGACCAGCACTACTGAGAAGCAGAGGATTTGGGGATCATAATTGAGTGCCTCGATGCCCCGGGGAATGCACGATGCACGATATCCGATCTGTGGACATGCTAAAGAAGCCCTGGGCAGAAAACAAGCAAAAGGTGAAGACAAAGCGTGCTGACCATGCAGCCCAAGCACGGAAGGATAGAGGGAGACCACCAGCCGATTGCACCTCACTCTGATGAAGTAGCGGGTCAACCCTGTCATTGTTACCTATTATTGTGGGACTACTTAAGCTTGTGGACTCGTTGGATGTGGATATGCCTGGTAAGTGACAATACAGTACATTTAAATACACTAGATATTGATCACTGCAATATTTGCAGTGCACTCACACATACAGTTGAGGAGTACTTAGCTAAAGAAAGTTTGCGACATGCTTACATGTGTGCCCTCATAAGATTCAAAAAACACTATAGGCCATACCTTTCACATTGCAATAAGGGATTAATCAGCCTGAACCAATCCTTTGCATATTTGAGGACCATATAACTTGTCACTACTCAAAAGAACACTTAAAGAGACTCAGGGGTCTAAGCAGTAAGCGGCGAAAACGCACTTTCGGTAGGGGTTTGAACTCGCCATGTTTTTGGTGAGTTGCTCTCACCGTATGCAGGAAGGCCCGAATACCTGCAAGAGCAACATTTCCAAACATGGCGAGTAGCCGGTGACGAGACGGTCTGCCTGCTGAGAAGGGCTTCCCTGGAGAGATCTGTCTGCAGCAGAGAGAGATCCACCTCTCCCTCTACGCAAATCTCACCAAAAAAAAAAAGAATTTGAAATAAAAAAAAATTCATAGTGTAGATGTGCAGGGAGTTTCAGTGCCGGTATCCCTCTGCTTTTAAATGTCCCGATCACGAACCGTGGGATGTAAACAAAGCAGAGGATATCGGCACCCCATGACGGGGCCTGTATCTCGGGATGCAGGGGGTCTCCGGACCTAAAACCAACGCGGTTCTGCTCCGGGGACCGCCTGCACATCTACACTAGTCTCAAAACACGCATATCAATAAACAATCATTCATTACTGTAGCGGCTATCTGCTATGGTAATGAAGCTGCAGTGTCATTTTTATTAATAGTGTGCGTGTGGGTGTGTTGTATATTGCAATGTTTTTTGGGAGCAATTGTCTCCAATAAACATGCTATTATGCCTTAACTCCTTCATTGCCTTAGCGTATAGCCACTAAGGTAATAAAGCTGCTTTAATGTATTTTTATTATTAGTGTGCGGGAGCAGGGGGGTCTCCTGAGCTGAACCGCATTGATTTCTGGCTCAGGGACACCCTGCTTCCCGAGTTACAGGCCCCGGTATGGGCATTGGGTGCCATTTTTATGGTGTCCACGTCGCGTGACGTGTGACATTTAAACAATGGCCCAGACCCAATAAAGGACTTATCAGCCGTGTGCATGCGTGTGAAACTGGTCACAGGACTCTACAGTACTTTAGTTCAGCGGGCAAAAATCAAAGTCTGAGAAATAATGAATCGCTATGTGGGAGGTGTCGATAAGCAGTTGAATGCTCTTCAGCCAGGCTTTGTGAGGGGGGGGAAGGTGAAACTTTGCCAGTCCGGTTGTGATGCGCATGCGTATCAAACCAGGCAAAGTACTGTACAGCTGTAATTACTCAGCGAAGAACCCAGGCTCAAGATAATGTATCTTTGTTTTTTAAGGAAGCTCCCATGGCCTGGGGGAGTTAAGGATAACGACTTGAATGCCTTTTGCAACTTAATTAGTCCATCTTTGTCTAATGGGTGTGCGTCCTTGAATCCTTGGAACTGTTTTAAAATGTAATAAAGAGTCAACACTCACAGAGACTATTTTTGTGTGAGTGTAATATGTTGACAAACAGTATGAAAAGCAGAGCCAGCCTAGAAATAGTTGAAAGTATTGAATAATAAATAATAAATATAGAATAAAAGCTATTAATATTTATTGCTGTGGTTTCTTAGCAGAATTAATTACACATGCAAATCTACTGTAATTATAGTGCAAAATGCAACATCATTGATAAAATAAAACAGTTGTGATAACAATATAAAAATGTATTGAATATGAAAACAAAGCATCATACTGTATAAGGTTTTGTACAGGATATATAAAGCTCTCAATTATTCTCAAGTTCTCAATAAAAATTACATTCACTTTAAATTATTCTCCTCGTTGGATTTGTATATCATATTCACAATGCGCATGCGTGTGGAAACAGAGAATGGAAATATTATAACCATTACAATTGATTAAATATGAACAAAATGCATAACATAGTGTTTTACATTAACCAGGAAGTGGAATACGAGCAAGAAACTTCTCGTTGTGAAATTTTAGTACAGGTTATGACATGTAATTGAATCAATCACATACAGTACAGTTCTGTACAGAGCATAGTGTGTTGTCCAAAATAATAGTGTGGCAAACTTTTAAAAGCATGAAGCTGTTAACACTGACTGTATAAAAGCAAAAAAACAACGTTTTAAAAAAACGATATTAGTTCCTTCGAACTTCCTCCTTACAGTATCTTTTGACGCTCAATGTTTCTTTTCTGAAAAAAAAATTATGCTATTATTTCCGGTATTGTGCATGTGTCAGGACGTGCTGTAGTGTGCATGAGTACAGTACAAGAATTGATACTATATGGCAGGCATACACTACTGTAGTGTCATTGGGAAGTAAAGTTAATACTGTACTGTATAGTGTGATACAGTATACTGTAGTATATTATATTTACCTTCATTATAAACTGTGCCAAACGTGTGGAGGTGAGCCAATGTCAGAGGTGTATTGTGCATTCAAGCTGGGGCACTCCTGTATTCTGCATTATAGTTGACAGGTGCCTGCTGAAGAGGCGGAAGCTGCAGAAGCTGGTAATCATGTTGGTGATCAGGCTGGAAATCTTGCTGGTAATCTGGCGAGGCTAGACAGCAAGGATTGTGGTTCACCAGATTTTCACTGATGGCCAGACCGTTATTGTAAGCCAGTGCTGGTACATTGCTGGATCGGGACAGACAAATCTTAAATGGATTAAACCCAACCTTTCTCCTTTTGTAATTGCCATGAGAAAACATACTGTCAAAAAGTGGGATCACAGACCAATACCCTCTTCTATCTCCCGGAGGAGGGGCAGTGCGAAAAAAACAATCCTCAGTAGTTAAGGTTTGCATTACCGAATGCTTCCACCCACTAACTTTAGGTGAAAATTTGAAAAAATCGTAGTTCGAAATAAAATATTCATATATTTCTGATAAAGTCGCCTTGGTATCTGTTCCAGCAGAAAATATTAAAAATGCATAACTACAGTCAGGTTTGGTGTACGGAGTTGACATGGTGTCCATTTAGCAATTGTGCAGGGATAACAATGTAGAAAAAAGCCCACAGCATTGTGTTTCAGAGCTTTTTATATGAAACGCCTAAATTTGATAATGTCTTCAGCGACCAAGGTCGATTCACAATGGATGACTGTGGTACTGTAGACTATGTTTTAATCTGTTTTTTAAACACCTGCAAATTGACACAATAGGGGGTACAGTACAGTACTATCCACTGGATAGGGCAAAGGGAATTCATTTTGCAATCTGGCGGATATGCGAAGAACTGCATCCAAAGAAATCAGAATCCAGGTAATTCAAAGAAATCAACAATGGTAAACAAAGGTGTGACTGGTGTGATTGGTGGCATACACGGCAGCTATCACGGAAGAATAACATGTGAATACCGCATGAATACAGCAGAGTTCACGAAGACATCTCAGTGAAATGCTCGAATAATCGTCGCTGCATCTGTAGATCTGAGCTGAGTTGGGAGCTTTCTACAATATTTAACTAAATAATTTGTCATATTGGATGTTGCATTGGGACTTTTTGTCTTTTGCTCTATGAGGTCACAATCCTTTTCACACAAATATATATGGTGTGGTGGGTTTGCGGTCCGAGCGTGCGGGGAATGTGTGTGTATGTAAATTTCAAATGGCAAACAATTGTTTGGAGGTTGGTGACCCCTCCTACTCCCTGGTTTTAAGCTCACTCATCCCACTTTTATATAGCAGGCCTTGTTATGCACCTGTAAATTACCAGTCTAGTAAGATATCTCTTCCTTCTTTTGAGAGGTTAAGAAAGTGTTTGCAGGTATTACTAGAACCTGCAAAAAGTGTACACCTTGGCATGGTTAAAGGCCTAAAAATAATTTGGCTAAAGAATTTGATTAAATTACCCTCATTTATGAGAAGAGCGACAGATAACTATATCATTTGTCAGATTGGATGTTGCACTGGGGCTTTTTGTCTTTTAGGTTTATATATATACACCTAATATATATATATATACATATATAGAATCCAATGCACAGCCGGCACACCATTTGCAAGTAATTAAGTTTTGGTGCTTATCCCATAAAGCAATAACAGACCATACGATACCGGTTGCAACACGACATCAAGGGACAGCACGCAGATAAGTAAATCATACATTTTCTATATTTGATAGAAGACACAAAAAACGACGTTTCGGCACCACCCTGAGAAAGGTCCCACTAGTGGACCGAAACGTCGTTTTTTTTGTGTCTTCTATCAAATATTGAAAATTTATGATTTACTTACCTGCGTGCTGTCCCTTAATGTCGTGTTGCAACCGGTATCGTATGGTATAAATATATATATATAAATATGCAAATATAGCTGTGTGCTCATCTGCATGTCTTAGGCAGGTCTGCAACCCCGCCTTTCCCCATCATCACCCAGCATACAGCACTTCCACTGCAGCAAGGGATTCTGGGAAATGACGGGAAAAGGCGGGGTTGCAGACCTGCCTAAGACATGCAGATGAGCACACAGCTATATTTGCATATTTGCTTTCCTGTGGAGGGTTTTTGTCACTTTTTTTACTCACCATAACTTATATATATATATAATATACATATACATATAACAACATATTACAAACATATAATCTGACACTGATGGAGAGGAGAGCCATAGAATCGCTAAAGGCCAACCACAACATAACAATCAAACCTGCGGACAAGGGAGTAGCAGTGGTCATAATGAACACCACAGACTACCTGCGGGAAGCACACAAGCAACTCTCTGATTCAAACTATTACACCCAACTGCAGGTGGATCCAACTAAAAAATACATGAGAGAACTCAACAGAATCATTAAAACACTCCCAATCCGCACAAGAGAACAAATTCTGGACCTGATACCAGCTAACCCAAAACCTGGCACATTCTACATGCTCCCTAAAATTCACAAAGAGGGTAACCCTGGATGCCCTATTATCTCTGGATCTGGCACACTTACCGAGAATATTTCTGGCTGGGTGGAGGGCATTCTAAAACAACTTGTCAGGAACACACCCAGCTATAGCCAGGATACCACCCACCTGCTAAACAAACTGAATGCCATTGGCCCCCTCCCAACAGGAATACTACTAGCAACTATGGATGTAGAGTCACTTTATACAAACATCCCCCACGAGGATGGGATTTCAGCATGCAGATACTTTCTGGGACCGCAGGAGCCACTCACAGAGACAGTGACTAAATGCATCGAATTTATTCTGACCCATAACTACTTCACATTTGGAAATGACACATACCTCCAGACAACCGGGACCACTATGGGTACTCGGATGGCGCCACAGTATGCCAATCTGTTCTGTGCAAAACTGGAAAGTGACTTTCTTTCCACCTGTCACTTGAAACCCTTTACATACCTTCACTACATCGATGACATCCTCCTGATTTGGACCTCTGGCGAAGAGGACCTCCTACAGTTCTATGACAACTTCAATACGTTCCACCTGACCATCAACCTCAAACTCACCCATTTCCCGGATGAAGTACATTTCCTAGACACCACCATTACTATAAAGAACAACCAACTACAGACTTCTGTATACCGCAAACCTACAGACAGAGCCAGCTATTTGAGGGACAACAGCTTCCACCCGACACACACCAAACATGCAACCATCTACAGTCAAGCCATACGATACAACCAGATATGCTCCGACACAGCAGACAGAGACCAGCGGATTAAAGCCTTGAGATCAGATTTTATAAACCGTGGATATAACCACAGAATTGTAGACCAGCAAATTCACAAAGCCAAGAAGTGATCTCCAATACCAATACCAAGAAGTGATCTCCTTGAATACAAATAGAAGGAGACAAGCGACAGGGTACCTTTGGTGGTCACATATAACCCACACCTAGGAGCCCTACGCAAGATCGCCAGGAAACTACAACCAATCCTCCAGGAAGATACAAGACTGCAACAGGTCTTCCCTGAAGCACCCTTATTATCATACAGACAACCCCATAATCTCAAGAATATTATGGTGAGGAGTAAAGTATTCAGCAGTACAACTGAATGTGGGACGAAACCATGCCAGGACCCAAGATGCAAAACCTGTGCAATGCTCTACACAGCGGACACAATACAAATACCACACAGGAATCAGGAATACAAAATCAGAGGAAGGTTCACCTGTTCCTCCAGCAATGTCGTGTACCTCATCCTGTGCATGAAATGCCCAGGGGGCTGCCACTACATAGGTGAGACAGGGCAGGTGCTAAACAAGAGAATGAACCTGCATCTCCACAGCATCACGCGCGGAACAAGAGACAGTCCTGTCGGCGAACATTTCTCTGACTCTGGCCATAAGATGAACGATCTGAGGGTTGCCATACTCAAATGTAATCTTAAAACACTGAAAGAGAGATGGTTGCATGAATACAAATTTATGCAACTGTTCGGGACACTTAGCGGTGGCCTAAACAGAGATCGAAATTTTATGAGTCATTACTGACACAAGTGAACACTCTTCCCATGAGCGCTATAGGCCATGTCTGTACATACTGTGCTCTATGTATGCACACACAGCTGTCTCACATACTAATACTCCTTGTTTTTCCATCCCTATACACCTATAAGGACCACATAGTATCCACACACACTTTTAGTTGTACTACAATCTCTCACAATCACCTCTAGCCATAAAACACATCCACACCGGGGGAAGGACTAGCACAGATAACATTCCAAGAGACACTGTTTTTATGTATACCTTTTGCTTGCTTCATTCATTGTAACATCGCCGGAAGAAGAGATCAGTGTATCTCGAAAGCTCGCACAAATAAAAGCATTTTGTTAGCCACAGAACGGTATCATCTATTTATTTTTTGATTATATATATATATATATATATATATATATATATATATATACAGTGCTTGACAAATCACCCAAAAATCTACTCGCCGAACCAAAAAATCTACTCGCCACCTAATCCCGCCCCCAACCCCGCCCCTAGTCCCGCCCCCAACCCCGCCCCTAGTCCCGCCCCCGCTTTAAAAAAATACATAAATAAAATAAATTGAGTAAATTCCTAGTAAGAACATTCGTTTTTGACATAAGTTTATTTATTGTATTACATTATACTACAATTAGTCCTTGTTACGTGTGTGTGTGTGACTAGTTTCCTGTACCCCTTAACCATTGTCTGGACGCCCCCGCTTCACAATATTTAAAGCAGCAATCCCACCTGGGATCTTACCTGATCCGCAGTCCCTCAATGTCCAGGTACCCTCATTCCCGCAATGTTATACATTGGAGGGGATGTGTTCCCTACCTGTCTTCTGGGTTAGGGGGGATTCCGATGTCTCCCGTGTGAAGCTTGAGTCAGATCTGGAAGAAAGCAGTATGTTATTTCGGTGTAGTATAAGATATATAGGGTAAATAAAATATCCAGGTCCAGAGTGTGAGACAGAGAGAGTGTGGGTGAGAGACAGAGAGTGAGAGAGAGACAGAGAGCGACAGAGAGGGGAGAGCGACAGAGAGGGGAGAGCGACGGAGACAGAGAGGGGAGAGCGACAGAGAGGGGAGAGAGACAGAGAGGGGAGAGAGACAGAGACAGAGGGGAGAGAGACAGAGAGGGGAGAGAGACAGAGAGGGGAGAGAGACAGAGAGGGGAGAGAGACAGAGAGAGGGGGAGAGAGACGGGGAGAGACAGAGAGAGGGGGAGAGACAGAGAGGGGGGGGAGACAGAGAGGGGGGGGAGACAGAGAGGGGGGGGAGAGACAGAGAGGGGGGAGAGAGACAGAGAGGGGGGGGAGAGACAGAGAGGGGGGGGAGAGACAGAGAGGGGGGGAGAGACAGAGAAGGGGGGGAGACAGAGAAGGAGGGGGAGACAGAGAAGGGGGGGAGAGACAGAGAAGGGGGGGAGAGACAGAGAGGGGGAAGAGACAGAGAGGAGAGAGACGGGGGGTAACTGATTGACTGGGGGGGGTGTAACTGACTGGGTGGGGGGTGGGATAACTGACTGGGTGGGGGGTGGGATAACTGACTGGGTGGGGGGTGGGATAACTGACTGGGTGGGGGGTGGGATAACTGACTGGGTGGGGGGTGGGATAACTGACTGGGTGACTGGGTGGGGGGGTGGGATAACTGACTGGGTGACTGGGTGGGGGGGTGGGATAACTGACTGGGTGACTGGGTGGGGGGCTGGGATAACTGACTGGGTGACTGGGTGGGGGGGTGGGTTAACTGACTGGGTGACTGGGTGGGGGGGTGGGTTAACTGACTGGGTGACTGGGTGGGGGGGTGGGTTAACTGACTGGGTGACTGGGTGGGGAGGTGGGTTAACTGACTGGGTGACTGGGTGGGGGGGTGGGTTAACTGACTGGGTGACTGGGTGGGGGGGTGGGTTAACTGACTGGGTGACTGGGTGGGGGGTGGGTTAACTGACTGGGTGACTGGGTGGGGGGGTGGGATAACTGACTGGGTGACTGGGTGGGGGGGTGGGATAACTGACTGGGTGACTGGGTGGGGGGGTGGGATAACTGACTGGGTGACTGGGTGGGGGGGGTGGGATAACTGACTGGGTGACTGGGTGGGGGGGTGGGATAACTGACTGGGTGACTGGGTGGGGGGGTGGGATAACTGACTGGGTGACTGGGTGGGGGGGTGGGATAACTGACTGGGTGACTTTAACTGACTGGGTGACTGTGTGGGGGGTGGGATGACTGACTGGGTGACTGGGTGGGGGGGTGGGATGACTGACTGGGTGACTGGGTGGGGGGGTGGGATGACTGACTGGGTGACTGGGTGGGGGGGTGGGGTGACTGACTGGGTGACTGGGTGGGTGGGTGACTGACTTGACTGACTGACTGGGTGGGTGGGGGGGTGACTGACTTGACTGACTTGACTGACTGGGTGGGTGGGGGGGTGACTGACTGGGGGGGTGACTGACTTAGACTGACTGGGTGGGGGTGACTGACTGGGTGGTTACCTCTGGTGTCCTGCACACACACATTCTCTCTCTCCTACACACACACACACACACACACACACACACACACACACACACACACACACACACACACACACACACACACACACACACACACACACACACACACACACACACACACACACACACACACACACAATCTCACACCCACACCGGAAGGGACGTGCGCGGAGGGGAGAGAGGAGAAACACCCTGCTACTTCCTGCCGCCCGGGGCGGGAGCACCGAGGGGAGAGAAACACCGACTACTGCAATATCCTCAGACCCGCGCGGGCAGCGTTAGCACCGGAGGGAGGGAGGGGGGGGGAGAGAGACACCGGCTACTGTAACATCCTCAGACCCGCGCGGTCAGCGTTAGCACCGGAGGGAGGGGGGTGGGGAGAGACACCGGCTATTGTAACATCCTCAGACCCGCGCGGGCAGCGTTAACACCGGAGGGAGGGGGGTGGGGAGAGACACCGGCTACTGTAACATCCTCAGACCCGCGCGGGCAGCGTTAACACCGGAGGGAGGGGGGTGGGGAGAGACACCGGCTACTGTAACATCCTCAGACCCGCGCGGGCAGCGTTAACACCGGAGGGAGGGGGGTGGGGAGAGACACCGGCTACTGTAACATCCTCAGACCCGCGCGGGCAGCGGTAGCACCGGAGGGAGGGGGGTGGGGAGAGACACCGGCTACTGTAACATCCTCAGACCCGCGCGGGCAGCGTTAACACCGGAGGGAAGGGGGTGGGGAGAGACACCGGCTACTGTAACATCCTCAGACCCGCGCGGGCAGCGGTAGCACCGGAGGGAGGGGGGTGGGGAGAGACACCGGCTACTGTAACATCCTCAGACCCGCGCGGGCAGCGTTAACACCGGAGGGAGGGGGGTGGGGAGAGACACCGGCTACTGTAACATCCTCAGACCCGCGCGGGCAGCGGTAGCACCGGAGGGAGGAGGGTGGGGAGAGACACCGGCTACTGTAACATCCTCAGACCCGCGCGGGCAGCGTTAACACCGGAGGGGGGGGGGGGAGAGAGAAACACCCTGACTACTACAGTATGTTACGTCCCGCGCGGGCAGCGGGAGCACCGGAGAGATGGGGGAAGATGTATCAGTGTATATATAAATATTTAAAGTGTATTCCCCCCACCTCAAGCATCTGTCCAAACTCCTCCATGACCGGATCAGTGCAGGAGCTGACACAATTATACAAGAGGATACTATGGAGGAGGAGGAAACACGCAGGAGGAGGCACGCACTCCCCCCGCCCCCCCCCCCCCATATTACTTACCCGTGCAGAAAGGGCGGTTTGAAGTCCTGGCAAATCCATCCCGCGTCACAGCCAATCAGCTCCGATTTTTTTTTTTCCGATTTTTTTTTTTTTTCGAGCAGGGGATTTTTTTTTTTACACAGCAGGGGAAAGGTTACTGGCCACGAGCCAATATCCGATCGCAGCTGGCGAGTTGGCGACCGGGTTTGTCGAGCACTGTATATATATAAATAATATATTATTTTTATTTATAATAGCCAGGGGCTTGGCAATGCATTACAAAAAATAAAACCACTACATTAAAAATACAAAAATAAATAAAATAAAAAATATATATATATATTTACACAGTATATATATATATATATATATATATATATATATATATATATATATATATATATATATATATATATATATATATATATATATATATATATATATATATATATATATATATATACTGTGTAAATATATATATATATTTTTTATTTTATTTATTTTTGTATTTTTAATGTAGTGGTTTTATTTTTTGTAATGTATTGCCAAGCCCCTGGGACTACTGATTTCCTGGCCCCTCTAACACTGTAAGTTCCATTAAAGAGTGGACAGTGTTAGGAGTAGACTATGCTGGGCCTGTAATATTGTTCAGTGTGTATGTTAACAATAATGTTCAGGTTTAGCCAGCTATGGTAGGGGGGTTTATTTTATATTATTTATAAAATATTTTTACCAGGAAGAAATACATTGAGAGTTACCTCTCGTTTTCAAGTATGTCCTGGGCACAGAGTAAAACAAATAATACATGGTTACAAGTACAGTTACATAAATGAGCAGGGTATACATTATATACAAGACATTGCATGCACAGTTAAAGAAAATATATATTATGAGCGTATGAAACAGTTACAGACCAGGTTAAAATGTGAGACAGCCTTAGATTTGAAAGAACTTGACTGGTGGTGGATGTGAGGGTCTCTGGTAGGTTGTTCCAGTTTTGGGGTGCACGGTAGGAGAAGGAGGAACGTCCAGATACTCTGTTGAGCCTTGGGACCATGAACAGTCTTTTGGAGTCTGATCTCAGGTGATAAGTGCTGCAAGTGGTAGGGGTGAGGAGTTTGTTCAGGTAGCTGGGTAGCTTGCCCATGAAGAATTTAAAGGCGACAGGAAAGGTGAACTTTGCGCCTTGACTCTAGTGTTGACCAATCTAGTTCTTTGAGCATTTCGCAGTGATGTGTGTTGTAGTTGCATTGGAGAACAAAACGACAAATTGAATTGTAGATGGTGTCAAGTTTGCTAAGGTGGGTTTGAGGTGCCGAGCCATATACTATGTCTCCATAGTCAATAATTGGCATTAGCATCTGCTGTGCGATACGCTTTCTGACCAGGAGACTTAGGGAGGATTTGTTCCTGTAAAGTACCCCTAGTTTGGCACAGGTCTTGGTTGTCAGGGTATCAATGTGCATCCTGAATGTTAAGTGGGAGTCAAACCATAAGCCCAGGTAATTAAAACTAGTGACAGGGGTTAGGGTGGTGTTAGCGTTGGTTCTAATCAGGAGCTCAGTCACTGGGAGCTTTACAAATTTAGTCTTGGTCCCAAATACCATTGTTACAGTCTTGTCAGTGTTTAAAAACAGTTTGTTTTGGGAAATCCAATTTTTGAGTCTCAAAAAGTCAGACTGAAGTATGTGTTGAAGGTCAGAGAGGCTATGGCTGTGTGCATATAGGATTGTGTCATCTGCATACATGTGTATTGAGGCTTCCTTACAATCTGTGGGAAGATCATTAATGAACACTGAGAAGAGTAGGGGGGCCAGAACAGAGCCTTGCGGGACACCACTGGTGATATCCAGGGGGTTGGAGTTAGAGCCTGAGATGGACACATGTTGGGATCTTCCTGATAGGTAGGACTGAAACCAGCTTAAAGCATGCTTCCCTATTCCAGAGCGCTGGAGTTTGTTAAGCAGGATAGCATGATCAACTGTGTCAAAAGCCTTTGCAAAATCTAGGAATACTGCACCAGTGAGTTGTCCCTGTTCCATTCCACACTGGATTTCATTGCAAACTTTTAGCAGGGTAGTTATGGTGGAGTGTTTGGGACGAAAGCCAGATTGGAATTGGCTAGGGAAATTTGTCTTGGTATAGAAATCGCTTAATTGGGAGTGGACACATTTTTCCATGACTTTGGATAGAATTGGGAGAAGTGAGATTGGCCTGTAGTTTGAGAAAGTGTTTTTGTCCCCACTTTTGAAGATTGGGACAACTCTGGCAGTTTTCCAGGTCTTAGGGATATGGCCTGCAAACAGGATAGAGTTGACTATGGACGCAATTGGTTTGGCAATGGCTGGGGCACCAAGTCGTAGGAACCTAGATTGTAGTAAGTTGGGTCCACTCCACATATGACATATGACAGTATGTAGGTCGGCTTCCACTCCCCAGGGAAGGAGGGGGTTTCTACTCTATAGAATTGAGTAAGGGTTAGTGGGTGGAGGAGTTCTGGGATATACTTCAGAGTATGAGGATGGCGCAGGGAGCCTCTCCCGAGAGTGAGTAGGCTGAGGCCTTGCCCCAGCAGGGGGTAAGGTATCTTTGAAAAGACATAGTCAGGGCCTAAAGTTTGTGTACTGCATTCAGGGACTGTGACCTGTGTATACCATCATTCATGTACCAATAAACCCAGTTATACCCAATATGGTGTTATGATTGAAATTCCATTCAAGAAGAAGTGCCCCATAGGTCCATCTTGGTCAAGCCAGGATCCTCTGGGGCTGTAGGCCTTGTCACTGATGAAACCACCGTTAGCCTGTCCTGATGTCCTCCCCACACCACCGCAGAGATCTCCTGCCTCCTGTTTACTAACCAGGTATGCACCAGCAGCATGGGGGGGAAAGGGAGCTACATATGTTTTTAATGTTGGAAATGCTTAACTAGCAACTAAGGAAGCCATGCAGGATAGGTTGTGTAGTTTTTTTTATTTGTATGAATCCATGTGGTGCCTGTGGATTACCTTTGTGACCAGACACATCAAAGTTAGTGTCATTTCTACCATAGGGTTCTATGAATAGGATGCATTTTCTTTTGTCTTTTGGCTGGGTGCGATATTATCTCAGTTTTAACTGAGTTTTATGTCTCCGGTCCATGGAATACTATGGAAAGCTATCAAATTACATGGCAACTCTGAAGTAATTGCAGCTCTTTAAGAATGCAATTAATTGTTTCTCAATTTAGACTGAAGGATAAGTGCTATGAAAACCGCAGGGAGGTCATGAACATCAGAGGAGGGCTCACGCTAACCTTGTTTGAGGAGAACTACATACAGTTACAGTACTGCTCTGGGCCATGCTTGCATGGGCCTAATAGGCAGAAATATCCTACAAAGGGAAGAGGGTTAGAGGTACAGTGTATCAATCAAAAATTGTATGTAATTTGCGTTAGGGCTTTGTTATTTTGAATATTTGAAATGCAGAAATTAATAATATATCTCAACATTTGAAAATATTGTCAGATTCTTAATTAATATATAATTGATTTATAGGATGTGCAAAGACTTTTAAATATCTATTAAGATGAGTAATGCTCTCTCACTAATATCAGTTACATTAATCATTTTAGTCATACCTATACAACAAGTGTTAGATACATTTGTATGCTTAAAGCATTAGATATACATGACATTTCCGCTTTATATTTCCATTTATAGAATACAAATACTGTAGGTAACTTTATGTCCTAAAAGTGAAAAGTAATGAGCTTGGTAACCTACCGTAAGACCAGAAATACTGTAGCATTAGGTCTTTCTGTCAACACATGCAGTATGACTTATTCTTATAGGCAAAGTAGCTGTGAGACACTGTTTTACATGATATGTTGTACTATAAAATGCCTGGAATTCCTCTCACTCTCCTCTACTATCTTTTTTCATTCTGTTCTTATGCTGTTCTCTATTTCTTTTACATCTCTATATCTGTTTCTTATAACACAGGGTCAAAAAATAGGCTCGTAATGGAGCCTTCTTTTCTTTTGCTTCAGCACTTGTGAAAAAAAAATAGGTATCACAAAGTAGTACTGGAAGTTGTCACATGGTTTACTAGAACCAATAGGATGACCCCAAAAATGGGGGCGCTTCTGAAGCTCATCAGGCTTGCTCTGAAGGGACTGTGGTGGCCATGTTGGAGGAGGCAGAGTAAGGGACAAAGGGCTGTTATACAGTGCGGCCGCGTGCTACGCCGTGCGCGCGCACGCATTTATAGATGGCTGTGGTTAGTCAACTCTTCTATACAAGGGCCGCACGCACGCATGGCAGGGAGAGGGGAGCCATCAGACAGTGGGGAAGAAAAGGAAAAGAATCTTTTCGCGCCGCTACCGGCGCTGAATGTGTGTGTGTATATATATGTACTGTATACATTTGTATGTATGTATATATGTGTGTGTGTGTGTATTTGTGTGTCTGCACAAATTTAATAAATATTTTGTTTTTAGAAGTGGTTTTTTTAATAAATAATAAATTACACATACTGTACACACACACACACACACACACACACAGACACACACATAAACACACAAACACACAGTAACATCACAGCTCACAGCATACACACAAAATGCATGCGGCACGTGCACGCGCCTTCGAACAGGCATGCGCGCGCAGTGCCGCACACACTATAAAACAGCCTTAATAAATACTTGATCTGTGATTAATAACACACACTGGTGGAGCACGAGGAGCACACAGAGTGTTCTGGGAGCCAGTTAGGTATCCCTGAACTAGGAAAGCGGTTCCCCCTAGGCCCGAGCTTGGCCTCAACCATGGTAGATTTTGTATCATAAGAAAGACCCATTGTTAGGGACCTTTCCTATTAGTGCTGAGTCCGGTGACATCGCGGAGTGGGACGGTCTCCATTGAGGAACTCCTCGGCCTTCAGAAACCACTGTGCAGATGCCGTTGGTACGGAGTGAGGGGAGTTTTGTCGGAGGCTCTGCATCTTGGGACACTGCGGTTGCCTCCATCAAGGGAGTGAGGCCAACATTGCCCAAGCTTTAGAGGGAAGGTAACCAACTGTGCACCAACAACACTAAAAGGGGTATCGCTACCTTTCATACTGTACATTATGGTACCTTGTGGGTGACACGTGCTATCCCAGGTTCAGGAGAGAAAACCAGCGCACTGCAAAAGTGGGTCCCAAGCAAATGAATAGTAAAAATCTTCTTTAATTAATCCATCTAAAAGTGGAGTTAACACCCTTCTACGCTTTTCGTGTAAACATACACTTTATCAAGGAGTACTTTTGCAGTGCGCTGGTTTTCTCTCTTGTTCCTATTTGCTTCCAGAGACCAGCATCTCTCTACCAGGCTGCACGCCTCATAGGACATGGAAAAAGTGATTATTCATTATTGAATACTTATTGTGAGTCCAGAAACCATCCCAATGAGGGCTTGATCTAGGTTATTTTAGCCTTTTTTCTTGCCCTTCAGGGATTATTGGTTCTCTTGGGGACTTTACTTCTATTTCTCTCACATACCCTTATGTCCCATACTGTTCATTTATTTATTACAATCATACAAGGGATCAAACGTTGAGCGCCTTTATCACTTCAATTTGTTATGCTATCCCAGGTTGCCTGGAACAGGACTAGAAGAAGGGGTATTGTTTTTTTCCCTGTAAGAGGAGAAGGGATTGTATTTTGAATTGCCATTATTGTTGTTCTCATGTGTAAAATGTTCATGCCCTGCTGGTAAAGTTTACTATGGTTTACTATGGTTCATATTGTTGTGTGAGTGGTTATTCACAGCGGGCATAGTTTCCTGTGAGGGGTCATCCCATCTGCAGCAGGATCCTCACAGGTAGAGGCGCTGCACCTTGCACCCCAAGCTCCCTATGCACGGAGGCTCAGGCTTCTGTATATCAAACTGGTCAGCACAGCAGCCCTATAACACCACATACACGCAAATCTCCCTTAGGGTTGGTGGGGGGGGGGGGGGGCAGGGGTCTTTCACACACAATGGGAAATTCTTCAAACATAAAAGTGACATTTAGGAAAAGGCGTTCCTGCCCCAAAGAGCTTACAATCTAATTGGTAAGTAGGAATAACTTACAGAGACAGTAGGAAGGTGTTCTGGTAAGTAATTCTGCAAGGGGCGAAGCGCGATGTTTACGTTGTATAGTATCAGCCACGGAGCTACTCATATGCTTTTTTTAAGGAGGTATCCTTTAGTCTACTGAACCACCTCCAACTGGTATTTTCATGCACAGATGCTGATTTTAATGTGTTGTGGCTGCTGCTGCTCTTTTTCTCATATTTAGGCAATAGAAATTGACAATGCGGTGGTTTGGTGCGTGGTACAATACTTAGTTGTAACACAATAAATAAATATATAACTACAGTCTAACTACATACAGTATTCACTTAAAATGTGTCACTTAAAGATGCACACTCTGAAGATGCTATGCTAAAACCTATGCATATATCTACACACACTTCACTTGAAGCCATTTTTTTTCAGTGGGTAAGACTAAGCTGTAGGCTTTGCACTTGAGTTGGACATTTTAATATGTTGCTTTACCCCATGCAACTTATTAAGTGTCTATGTAGTACAAAATAGAGAAAGTAGTGAGGTCAAACCCCACCCAAGAATAGGACAGGACCCTCCATTCCAAATCTAGGTAAGCATAACTCTCCAAACTACCAAGGAACACAGAAAACCTCCCCAATGTTCATTCCATAGCTACTGCCATAAATAAAGACTTATATATTGCAGCAGAAACAAAGAGTAGGGAATTCTGAGATTTCACAGAGAGAAGCTCAGACTCTTCTATTGGTGGATCCCCTCCCTTTAAATAAGGAGGCACTCCCTTTAACATTTCAAAAGCTGCTAAAGTTGCCTCTCCACATGTGACATAACTGTCCTGTTATACGTACGTATTTTAAGGTAAGTAACTGTTACATTATCCAGCACTTAATGGGTTAAAACACAAAGTTATCCTGGAATAATTGTCTCTACAGTATGTAAGGGATTTAAAAACACAGATTTTAAAGTGCTATTTTTTTTTTTTTTTAAATAACCTGCAAGGAAATTGTTGTAGTGCAGTTAGGGGACTTGACCCCTGGCACTCAGATTTATTCAGCACAATGATTAAACTTAAGGCTGAAATAACACAGCAGGAAATGCAGAAATACCTCAAAGAAGCACCCGGAATGAACCTGCTCCAATTAAATTCCGGTGGAATGATAACCATTCCAGAGCTCAACTACAAAACCACTTGCAATATAAATATTTTATATCAACGCAACCACTTCAATCTTGTGTAGGGGCAAAGCTAGAAACCGGCTATTAGCTCAAGGAACACACAGCATGAGAATATATCCATTCGAATATATTGAATTGAAAACCAGAGCATACTGTAGATAGAGATTAACGGGCCAAAAATGAGAAATAGATAGGGATATAGATATAAATAGGTACGGATCCGCAATACCTGACTTAGAGCCAATGGTGGGAGGTAGCTCCTCTACAGCTAGTCAGCTGCAACTGCAATGAATGTCCGTCTTAGTTTGTGATATCCGGTGTGGAGTACACCTTGTACTCACAATAATTCACCGATCCCCTCTACTCCAAGCCACGCGGTGCACCCTGGATAGGTGATCAATGTCCCTCCATGGGGTCTCTCCGATCAATACGACTGGAGCAATAGCAAATGATAAGAAGAACAGCCGCCCCATGAACAATCCGAACTCACCAGCAAAAAAAGCTTTATTAAACTACATAAACAGATACTGCATCCACGTACAAAAAAGAACCTCCTCCCACGCGTTTCATGCAGTAACTGCACTTTCTCAAGGAGTATAAGGACAATTGGGGGAAGGTTAATATTTAAACCTCCACTAATATCAATCAGTATCAAACATGTGTGAACAATTGATGCATAACAAAAAAGGAAGACTTACTTGGAAATAAAGGGTGTTATAAAAAGAATACAAAGTTAATAATATAACTGATGGGTAGGATTGATGATAATAATAATAATTCAAATAAAAATAAATTATATAAAGTATTGGTATACTGAAATACCGTAGGGAATATTGATAGACATGTGCTCGTTAATTAAACACTCTTCACAGTTCATACACTGGCGACACACTTTATTCGAGCTCGGCTAGTCCCACGAATTCGGGTATACCCGGGTGTATTGAGGTTTGTGACTGTTTTCTGCCCGAGTGCATTGGGTTATTTTCCAGGCAGGGATTGAAGCATTTTATTCCCGCTGGCTGCAATACTGCACAGTATATATATATATACTGCATTACAATTCATGAATTTATGCCATCTGGTAGACACGCGAAGCATTGCAGCCTATTAAATCCTAATCATTATCATTTAACAGATCAGCCGCCCGTCAGCCAGGCATGAACCCAGGCTGGGAAGGCAAACGCAACGGGGCTTGTCAGAGGTGAGGAGCGGCGCATTCCAGGTATCTGCCAGGTACATACTGGGTATTTGCTCGAATAAAGTGTGTCGGTGCAGTAATATTGATCATAGTAATAAGCCATTAAATCAATTGCCCACCTGCCATAACATGCAGTAATGACACTATATGACTAAAAATGTGTGGTTAAATTACTGCAATAGTAATGAAATATATGCCTAGCCTAAACCAAAATGGAGTGAAAATGATTCATTCAAACAAACAATGGTTTGAGTTATTAAAGTGCATAAAGCACTTAGATCATCAAAGCCCCATTGTCGTCTGTACATAAAATACTTAGGTACTATTTATAGAGAATTGATAGAGAACCATAGCAAATATGCTATTGAGTTATACAGAGATATATAAAGGTGTATAAACACATCAATAATGCACGTTGAAAGGTACTGTATACACACAGTTATAAGCTATCAGCCTAGGAACATATGTCCCGCAATGACAGTTTATATATATATATATATATATATATATATATATGTAGCCATGCATAATAATGACTGCATACATCTTCCCTGTTGGCAGTAAGTCCTGGTAAATACAGGCCTGCCAACAGTAGTTATGGAGGTTTTCCCTCACACCCTAGTGTGGTGCCCTGTGTAAGGAAGGGAGTGGCTGTATGCTCTGAGTCCCTGGATAGTGACCTCAGAGATGCGCCTGCCCCCTGGAGTATAAAGGGCACAACACTGACAGTTAGTGTTTTTGTTGGTGAAGGAATAGTAACCAGAAGGTACCAAGAGGAAGAACCACTTTTGTGACCCTAGTGCAGTAACTAGCGGTAGCAGAGTGATAGATTAAGTTTGTCTACGCCACACTGTGTCCAGGGACCTGGCACAGCGGTGATCTCCCTAGGAGAAAGGGAATCCCACTTCAGTACGGGAGGGCGTACCTGGCAAAGGGACATCACGGAGAGATGTGCGGCTAGAGCCGGCAGCTGCATGGGGCAGTCTGCTACATCCCTGTATTCAATAAAGATGTCCTTGAGAAAATGAACCCCACTGTGTGAGTGTGAGATTACTCAACAGTGGATGGCACCAAGAAGGAGTTCCTCACCAGGACCATCTCCCTGCGGAAGCACAGATCCTGATGAGGTGGAGGCGCAGCACATGAAGTAAGTTGGACTCGTACCCACTACCTCAGCTACCTGTCCTGATGACATCCCCTAATAACACCAAGTGGGAGACTCAAGAGTCCTGTTACTTGCAGGTGCACCACCACACACGCCTTGTAATGGGAGACTGGTTAGACTACACGGGCCAATATGAGATTGGGTGGGTCAGGCCAGAGGGAACACCCGTTACATATATATATCCAAAAAGATAAATAGGACTAATGACAACCAGTATTAACATACATGTAAACACAAAAACACAGCGCACAACGCTCATAGTGCATTAAAAAAATATTATTCAGGTTACACAGTACAGGTGAGTATTATGCGTACATCAAAGAAGAAAAAAATCTGTGTGTGCTGTGCACGCGCATAGTAAGTGAAACTTCTTTGACTTTTGTCACAGAAATTGTATTTGTGTTGGTGATGTTTTCATTAAAAATCAAAATACAATTTCAGTGACAAAACGCAAATAAATTTGACTTAGAATGCGCGTGCTCAGCACACATCCCCTGTATTAGCTATTTGCACTAAGTGTGAATTCCTTGTGTGTATGTGTGTCAGTGTGTGTATGTGTGTCAGTTTGTGTGTGTGTATGTGTGTCAGTCAGTTTGTGTGTGTGTGTATGTCAGTCAGTGTGTGTGTGTATGTCAGTCAGTGTGTGTGTGTGTATGTGTGTCAGTCAGTCAGTGTGTATGTGTATCTGTGTCAGTCAGTGTGTAAGTCAGTGTGTGTGTGTGTGTGTGTGTGTGTGTGTGTGTGTGTGTGTGTGTGTGTGTGTGTATGAGTGTGTGTGTGTGTATGTGTATCAGTCAGTGTGTGTGTGTATGTGTGTCAGTCAGTGTGCATGTGTAAGTCAGTGTGTGTGTCAGTCAGTGTGTGGGGGAGGTGTGGGTGGGTGGGTCAGTCAGAGTGCAGGGAGGTGTGGGTGGGTCAGTCAGTGTGCGGGGAGGTGTGGGTGTGCGGGGAGGTGTGGGTGTGCAGGGAGGTGTGGGTGTGCGGGGAGGTGTGGGTGTGCGGGGAGGTGTGGGTGTGTGGGGAGGTGTGGGTATGTGGGGAGGGGTGGGGAGGTGTGGGTGTGTGGGGAGGTGGGGAGGTGTGGGTGTGTGGGGAGGGGTGGGTGGGTCAGTCAGTGTGTGGGGAGGTGTGGGTGTGTGGGTGTGTGGGGAGGTGTGGGTGTGTGGGTGTGTGGCAAGGGGTGGGTGGGTCAGTCAGTGTTTGGGGAGGTGTGGGTGGGTGGGTCAGTCAGTGTGGGGAGGTGTGGGTGGGTGAGTGTGGGTGGGTGGGTCAGTGTGTGGGGAGGTGTGTGTGGGTGGGTCAGTGTGTGGGGAGGTGTGGGTGGGTGGGTCAGTGGGTGGTGAGGTGTGTGGGGAGGTGTGGGTGGGTGAGGAGGTGTGGGTGTGTGGGGAGGTGTGGGTGGGTGGATCAGTGTGTGGGGAGGTGTGGGTGGGTGGATCAGTGTGTGGGGAGGTGTGGGTGGGTGGATCAGTGTGTGGGGAGGTGTGGGTGGGTGGATCAGTGTGTGGGGAGGTGTGGGTGGGTGGATCAGTGTGTGGGGAGGTGTGGGTGGGTGGATCAGTGTGTGGGGAGGTGTGGGTGGGTGGATCAGTTTGTGGGGAGGTGTGGGTGGGTGGATCAGTGTGTGGTGAAGTGTGGGTGGGTGGATCAGTGTGTGGGGAGGTGTGGGTGGGTGGATCAGTGTGTGGGGAGGTGTGGGTGGGTGGATCAGTGTGTGGGGAGGTGTGGGTGGGTGGATCAGTGTGTGGGGAGGTGTGGGTGGGTGGATCAGTGTGTGGGGAGGTGTGGGTGGGTGGATCAGTGTGTAGGGAGGTGTGGGTGGGTGGATCAGTGTGTGGGGAGGTGTGGGTGTGTGGGTCAGTGTGTGGGTGGGTGGGTGGGTGGGTCAGTGTGTGGGGAGGTGTGGGTGGGTGGGTCAGTATGTGGGGAGGTGTGGGTGGGTGGGTCAGTGTGTGGGGAGGTGTGGGTGGGTGGGTCAGTGTGTGGGGAGGTGTGGGTGGGTGGGTGGGTCAGTGTGTGAGGAGGTGTGGGTGGGTGGGTGGGTGGTTCAGTGTGTGGGGAGTTGTGGGTGTGTGGGTCAGTGTGTGGGGAGGTGTGGGTGGGTCAGTGTGTGTCAGTGTGTGGGGAGGTGTGGGTGGGTGGGTCAGTGTGTGGGGAGGTGTGGGTGGGTGGGTAAGTGTGTGGGGAAGTGTTGGTGGTTGGGTCAGTGTGTGGTGAGGTGTGGGTGGGTGGGTCAGTGTGTGTGGAGGTGTGGGTTGGTGGGTCAGTGTGTGGGGAGGTGTGGGTGGGTGGGTCAGTGTGTGGGAGGTGTGGGTGGCTGGGTCAGTGTGGGTGGGTCAGTCAGTGGGTGGGTCAGTGTGGGTGTGTCAGTCAGTGTGTGTGTGTATGTGTGTCAGTCAGTGTGTGGGGGAGGTGTGGGTGGGTGGGTCAGTCAGAGTGCAGGGAGGTGTGGGTGGGTCAGTCAGTGTGCGGGGAGGTGTGGGTGTGCGGGGAGGTGTGGGGGGAGGTGTGGGTGTGGGGGGAGGTGTGGGTGTGCGGGGAGGTGTGGGTGTGTGGGGAGGTGTGGGTGTGTGGGGAGGGGTGGGGAGGTGTGGGTGTGTGGGGAGGTGTGGGTGTGTGGGGAGGTGTGGGTGTGTGGGGAGGTGTGGTTGGGTCAGTCAGTGTGTGGGGAGGTGTGGGTGTGTGGGGAGGTGTGGGTGTGTGGGTGTGTGGGGAGGTGTGGGTGTGTGGGTGTGTGGCGAGGGGTGGGTGGGTCAGTCAGTGTGTGGGGAGGTGTGGGTGTGTGGGGAGGTGTGGGTGTGTGGGTGTGTGGGGAGGTGTGGGTGTGTGGGTGTGTGGCGAGGGGTGGGTGGGTCAGTCAGTGTGTGGGGAGGTGTGGGTCGGTGGGTCAGTCAGTGTGGGGAGGTGCGGGTGGGTGAGTTTTGGTGGGTGGGTGGGTCAGTGTGTGGGGAGGTGTGGGTGGGTGGGTCAGTGTGTTGGGAGGTGTGGGTGGGTCAGTGTGTGGGGAGGTGTGGGTGGTGAGGTGTGGGTGGGTCAGTGGGTGGGGAGGTGTGTGGGGAGGTGTGGGTGGGTGGGGAGGTGTGGGTGTGTGGGAGGTGTGGGTGGGTGGGGAGGTGTGGGTGGATGGGGAGGTGTGTGGGGAGGTGTGGGTGGGTGGGGAGGTGTGTGGGGAGGTGTGGGTGGGTGGGTCAGTGTGTGGGTGGGTGGGTCAGTGTGTGGGGAGGTGTGGGTGGGTGGTTCAGTGTGTGGGGAGGTGTGGGTGGGTGGATCAGTGTGTGGGGAGATGTGGGAAGATGTGGGTGGGTGGATCAGTGTGTGGGGAGGTGTGGGTGCGTGGATCAGTGTGTGGGGAGGTGTGGGTGGGTGGATCAGTGTGTGGGGAAGTGTGGGTGGGTGGATCAGTGTGTGGGAGGTGTGGGTGGGTGGATCAGTGTGTGGGGAGGTGTGGGTGGGTGGATCAGTGTGTAGGGAGGTGTGGGTGGGTGGATCAGTGTGTGGGGAGGTGTGGGTGGGTGGATCAGTGTGTGGGGAAGTGTGGGTGGGTGGATCAGTGTGTGGGGAGGTGTGGGTGGGTGGATCAGTGTGTGGGGAGGTGTGGGTGGGTGGGGAGGTGTGTGGGGAGGTGTGGGTGTGTGGGTCAGTGTGTGGGTGGGTGGGTGGGTGGGTCAGTGTGTGGGGAGGTGTGGGTGGGTGGGTCAGTATGTGGGGAGGTGTGGGTGGGTGGGTCAGTGTGTGGGGAGGTGTGGGTGGGTGGGTCAGTGTGTGGGGAGGTGTGGGTGGGTGGGTGGGTCAGTGTGTGAGGAGGTGTGGGTGGGTGGGTGGGTGGTTCAGTGTGTGGGGAGTTGTGGGTGTGTGGGTCAGTGTGTGGGGAGGTGTGGGTGGGTCAGTGTGTGTCAGTGTGTGGGGAGGTGTGGGTGGGTGGGTCAGTGTGTGGGGAGGTGTGGGTGGGTGGGTAAGTGTGTGGGGAAGTGTTGGTGGTTGGGTCAGTGTGTGGTGAGGTGTGGGTGGGTGGGTCAGTGTGTGTGGAGGTGTGGGTTGGTGGGTCAGTGTGTGGGGAGGTGTGGGTGGGTGGGTCAGTGTGTGGGGAGGTGTGGGTGGCTGGGTCAGTGTGGGTGGGTCAGTCAGTGGGTGGGTCAGTGTGGGTGTGTCAGTCAGTGTGTGTGTGTATGTGTGTCAGTCAGTGTGTGGGGGAGGTGTGGGTGGGTGGGTCAGTCAGAGTGCAGGGAGGTGTGGGTGGGTCAGTCAGTGTGCGGGGAGGTGTGGGTGTGCGGGGAGGTGTGGGGGGAGGTGTGGGTGTGGGGGGAGGTGTGGGTGTGCGGGGAGGTGTGGGTGTGTGGGGAGGTGTGGGTGTGTGGGGAGGGGTGGGGAGGTGTGGGTGTGTGGGGAGGTGTGGGTGTGTGGGGAGGTGTGGGTGTGTGGGGAGGTGTGGGTGGGTCAGTCAGTGTGTGGGGAGGTGTGGGTGTGTGGGGAGGTGTGGGTGTGTGGGTGTGTGGGGAGGTGTGGGTGTGTGGGTGTGTGGCGAGGGGTGGGTGGGTCAGTCAGTGTGTGGGGAGGTGTGGGTGTGTGGGGAGGTGTGGGTGTGTGGGTGTGTGGGGAGGTGTGGGTGTGTGGGTGTGTGGCGAGGGGTGGGTGGGTCAGTCAGTGTGTGGGGAGGTGTGGGTCGGTGGGTCAGTCAGTGTGGGGAGGTGCGGGTGGGTGAGTTTTGGTGGGTGGGTGGGTCAGTGTGTGGGGAGGTGTGGGTGGGTGGGTCAGTGTGTTGGGAGGTGTGGGTGGGTCAGTGTGTGGGGAGGTGTGGGTGGTGAGGTGTGGGTGGGTCAGTGGGTGGGGAGGTGTGTGGGGAGGTGTGGGTGGGTGGGGAGGTGTGGGTGTGTGGGAGGTGTGGGTGGGTGGGGAGGTGTGGGTGGATGGGGAGGTGTGTGGGGAGGTGTGGGTGGGTGGGGAGGTGTGTGGGGAGGTGTGGGTGGGTGGGTCAGTGTGTGGGTGGGTGGGTCAGTGTGTGGGGAGGTGTGGGTGGGTGGTTCAGTGTGTGGGGAGGTGTGGGTGGGTGGATCAGTGTGTGGGGAGATGTGGGAAGATGTGGGTGGGTGGATCAGTGTGTGGGGAGGTGTGGGTGCGTGGATCAGTGTGTGGGGAGGTGTGGGTGGGTGGATCAGTGTGTGGGGAAGTGTGGGTGGGTGGATCAGTGTGTGGGAGGTGTGGGTGGGTGGATCAGTGTGTGGGGAGGTGTGGGTGGGTGGATCAGTGTGTAGGGAGGTGTGGGTGGGTGGATCAGTGTGTGGGGAGGTGTGGGTGGGTGGATCAGTGTGTGGGGAAGTGTGGGTGGGTGGATCAGTGTGTGGGGAGGTGTGGGTGGGTGGATCAGTGTGTGGGGAGGTGTGGGTGGGTGGGGAGGTGTGTGGGGAGGTGTGGGTGGGTGGGTCAGTGTGTGGGTGGGTGGGTCAGTGTGTGGGGAGGTGTGGGTGGGTGGTTCAGTGTGTGGGGAGGTGTGGGTGGGTGGATCAGTGTGTGGGGAGATGTGGGGAGATGTGGGTGGGTGGATCAGTGTGTGGGGAGGTGTGGGTGCGTGGATCAGTGTGTGGGGAGGTGTGGGTGGGTGGATCAGTGTGTGGGGAAGTGTGGGTGGGTGGATCAGTGTGTGGGAGGTGTGGGTGGGTGGATCAGTGTGTGGGGAGGTGTGGGTGGGTGGATCAGTGTGTAGGGAGGTGTGGGTGGGTGGATCAGTGTGTGGGGAGGTGTGGGTGGGTGGATCAGTGTGTGGGGAAGTGTGGGTGGGTGGATCAGTGTGTGGGGAGGTGTGGGTGGGTGGATCAGTGTGTGGGGAGGTGTGGGTGGGTGGATCAGTGTGTGGGGAGGTGTGGGTGGGTGGATCAGTGTGTGGGGAGGTGTGAGTGGGTGGATCAGTGTGTGGGGAGGTGTGGGTGGGTGGGTCAGTATGTGGGGAGGTGTGGGTGGGTGGGTCAGTGTGTGGGGAGGTGTGGGTGGGTGGGTCAGTGTGTGGGGAGGTGTGGGTGGGTGGGTCAGTGTGTGGGGAGTTGTGGGTGGGTGGCTCTGTGTGTGGGGAGGTGTGGGTGGGTCAGTGTGTGGGGAGGTGTGGGTGCGTGGATCAGTGTGTGGGGAGGTGTGGGTGGGTGGATCAGTGTGTGGGGAAGTGTGGGTGGGTGGATCAGTGTGTGGGAGGTGTGGGTGGGTGGATCAGTGTGTGGGGAGGTGTGGGTGGGTGGATCAGTGTGTAGGGAGGTGTGGGTGGGTGGATCAGTGTGTGGGGAGGTGTGGGTGGGTGGATCAGTGTGTGGGGAAGTGTGGGTGGGTGGATCAGTGTGTGGGGAGGTGTGGGTGGGTGGATCAGTGTGTGGGGAGGTGTGGGTGGGTGGATCAGTGTGTGGGGAGGTGTGGGTGGGTGGATCAGTGTGTGGGGAGGTGTGAGTGGGTGGATCAGTGTGTGGGGAGGTGTGGGTGGGTGGGTCAGTATGTGGGGAGGTGTGGGTGGGTGGGTCAGTGTGTGGGGAGGTGTGGGTGGGTGGGTCAGTGTGTGGGGAGGTGTGGGTGGGTGGGTCAGTGTGTGGGGAGTTGTGGGTGGGTGGGTCTGTGTGTGGGGAGGTGTGGGTGGGTCAGTGTGTGGGGAGGTGTGGGTGGGTGGGTCAGTGTGTGGGGAGGTGTTCAGTGTGTGGGGAGGTGTGTTCAGTGTGTGGGGAGGTGTTGGTGGTTGGGTCAGTGTGTGGTGAGGTGTGGGTGGGTGGGTCAGTGTGTGGGGAGGTGTGGGTGGGTGGGTGGGTCAGTGTGTGGGGAGGTGTGGGTGGGTGGGTGGGTGGTTCAGTGTGTGGGGAGTTGTGGGTGTGTGGGTCAGTGTGTGGGGAGGTGTGGGTGGGTCAGTGTGTGTCAGTGTGTGGGGAGGTGTGGGTGGGTGGGTCAGTGTGTGGGGAGGTGTGGGTGGGTGGGTAAGTGTGTGGGGAAGTGTTGGTGGTTGGGTCAGTGTGTGGTGAGGTGTGGGTGGGTGGGTCAGTGTGTGTGGAGGTGTGGGTTGGTGGGTCAGTGTGTGGGGAGGTGTGGGTGGGTGGGTCAGTGTGTGGGGAGGTGTGGGTGGCTGGGTCAGTGTGGGTGGGTCAGTCAGTGGGTGGGTCAGTGTGGGTGTGTCAGTCAGTGTGTGTGTGTATGTGTGTCAGTCAGTGTGTGGGGGAGGTGTGGGTGGGTGGGTCAGTCAGAGTGCAGGGAGGTGTGGGTGGGTCAGTCAGTGTGCGGGGAGGTGTGGGTGTGCGGGGAGGTGTGGGGGGAGGTGTGGGTGTGGGGGGAGGTGTGGGTGTGCGGGGAGGTGTGGGTGTGTGGGGAGGTGTGGGTGTGTGGGGAGGGGTGGGGAGGTGTGGGTGTGTGGGGAGGTGTGGGTGTGTGGGGAGGTGTGGGTGTGTGGGGAGGGGTGGGTGGGTCAGTCAATGTGTGGGGAGGTGTGGGTGTGTGGGGAGGTGTGGGTGTGTGGGTGTGTGGGGAGGTGTGGGTGTGTGGGTGTGTGGCGAGGGGTGGGTGGGTCAGTCAGTGTGTGGGGAGGTGTGGGTGTGTGGGGAGGTGTGGGTGTGTGGGTGTGTGGGGAGGTGTGGGTGTGTGGGTGTGTGGCGAGGGGTGGGTGGGTCAGTCAGTGTGTGGGGAGGTGTGGGTCGGTGGGTCAGTCAGTGTGGGGAGGTGCGGGTGGGTGAGTTTTGGTGGGTGGGTGGGTCAGTGTGTGGGGAGGTGTGGGTGGGTGGGTCAGTGTGTTGGGAGGTGTGGGTGGGTCAGTGTGTGGGGAGGTGTGGGTGGTGAGGTGTGGGTGGGTCAGTGGGTGGGGAGGTGTGTGGGGAGGTGTGGGTGGGTGGGGAGGTGTGGGTGTGTGGGAGGTGTGGGTGGGTGGGGAGGTGTGGGTGGATGGGGAGGTGTGTGGGGAGGTGTGGGTGGGTGGGGAGGTGTGTGGGGAGGTGTGGGTGGGTGGGTCAGTGTGTGGGTGGGTGGGTCAGTGTGTGGGGAGGTGTGGGTGGGTGGTTCAGTGTGTGGGGAGGTGTGGGTGGGTGGATCAGTGTGTGGGGAGATGTGGGAAGATGTGGGTGGGTGGATCAGTGTGTGGGGAGGTGTGGGTGCGTGGATCAGTGTGTGGGGAGGTGTGGGTGGGTGGATCAGTGTGTGGGGAAGTGTGGGTGGGTGGATCAGTGTGTGGGAGGTGTGGGTGGGTGGATCAGTGTGTGGGGAGGTGTGGGTGGGTGGATCAGTGTGTAGGGAGGTGTGGGTGGGTGGATCAGTGTGTGGGGAGGTGTGGGTGGGTGGATCAGTGTGTGGGGAAGTGTGGGTGGGTGGATCAGTGTGTGGGGAGGTGTGGGTGGGTGGATCAGTGTGTGGGGAGGTGTGGGTGGGTGGGGAGGTGTGTGGGGAGGTGTGGGTGGGTGGGTCAGTGTGTGGGTGGGTGGGTCAGTGTGTGGGGAGGTGTGGGTGGGTGGTTCAGTGTGTGGGGAGGTGTGGGTGGGTGGATCAGTGTGTGGGGAGATGTGGGGAGATGTGGGTGGGTGGATCAGTGTGTGGGGAGGTGTGGGTGCGTGGATCAGTGTGTGGGGAGGTGTGGGTGGGTGGATCAGTGTGTGGGGAAGTGTGGGTGGGTGGATCAGTGTGTGGGAGGTGTGGGTGGGTGGATCAGTGTGTGGGGAGGTGTGGGTGGGTGGATCAGTGTGTAGGGAGGTGTGGGTGGGTGGATCAGTGTGTGGGGAGGTGTGGGTGGGTGGATCAGTGTGTGGGGAAGTGTGGGTGGGTGGATCAGTGTGTGGGGAGGTGTGGGTGGGTGGATCAGTGTGTGGGGAGGTGTGGGTGGGTGGATCAGTGTGTGGGGAGGTGTGGGTGGGTGGATCAGTGTGTGGGGAGGTGTGAGTGGGTGGATCAGTGTGTGGGGAGGTGTGGGTGGGTGGGTCAGTATGTGGGGAGGTGTGGGTGGGTGGGTCAGTGTGTGGGGAGGTGTGGGTGGGTGGGTCAGTGTGTGGGGAGGTGTGGGTGGGTGGGTCAGTGTGTGGGGAGTTGTGGGTGGGTGGGTCTGTGTGTGGGGAGGTGTGGGTGGGTCAGTGTGTGGGGAGGTGTGGGTGGGTGGGTCAGTGTGTGGGGAGGTGTGGGTGGGTGGGTGGGTCAGTGTGTGGGGAGGTGTGTTCAGTGTGTGGGGAGGTGTTGGTGGTTGGGTCAGTGTGTGGTGAGGTGTGGGTGGGTGGGTCAGTGTGTGGGGAGGTGTGGGTTGGTGGGTCAGAGTGTGGGGAGGTGTGGGTGAGTGGGTCAGTGTGTGGGGAGGTGTGGGTGGCTGGGTCAGTTTGGGTGGGTCAGTCAGTGGGTGGGTCAGTGTGGGTGGGTCAGTCAGTGTGTGGGGAGGTGTGGGTGGGTCAGTCAGTGTGTGGGGAGGTGTGGGTGGGTCAGTGTGTGTGTGTGTGTGTGTGTGTGTGTGTGTGTGTGTGTGTGTGTGTGTGTGTGTGTGTGTGTGTGTGTGTGTGTGTGTGTGTGTGTGTGTGTGTGTGTGTGTGTGTGTGGCAGTCAGTGTGTGTGTGTGGGGGGCAGTCAGTGTGTGTGTGTGTGTGTGTTTGTGTGTGTGTGTGTGTGGGGGGGGGGGGGGAGGGGCAGTCAGTGTGTGTGTGTGTCCTGCTGCAGCCAGGGGCAGGGTGTAAAATTGCGCACCACTTCTCCCCCTCCCCTTCTGCACCCCCCCTTCACAAAGCCTGCGCACCCCCCCCCGCCACAAATTCTGCGCACCCCCCCCGCCACAAATTCTGCGCACACCCTTCCCCCCCCCCGCGGGGTAGATGCGCGCCGCCCGGGTCACCCTTTCTTCCAGGAGCCGGCGCCGAGCCCCTGTGCCACGCGTGTGTTGCGCCGTATGTCACCACTTCCTGCGAGCGCAGGGGGCCCGCGAACGCATGTGGGGGGAACGACGCTGCTGCCAGCCGCTTCTGCGCATGTGTGGCGTCCGTCAGCGGCGCCATCACAACTGCGCATGCGCGGCATGGCAGCGGCCATTAGGAGCAGCGGCTATCGCCGCCACATATGTCACGGTGTGTGGGGGGGTGTGGGGCTCGGGAGGCTGGGGGGGTGCGGCGGTGATTAGGAGCGGCTATCGCCGCCGCCGCTGCAACATGTGACAGGGGCGGTGTGAGCGGAGTGGCGTCCATTACGTGATGTCACTTCCGTTTCACATTTCGCCCCACATCATCCAGTTTTATCCCATCAGAGGTGCCACTAAAGAAGTTTCACTTCAAAAAACCAACATGTCAGGGGATAATGTTACCCATGTGCCAACCGGATCTCCAAGCAGGATATCGTCAGATGTTATACTGTACAGCTTAATGCCTCTGGGTCTTTTGATCCATGAACAATGTCAGCAGTTTCTTCAATAATCCTACTAGTGTGGGTGGAAGTCCCAGCATACTTGTTGTTAAAGAAGGTGAGGATTCCGTTGGTGAGAATGGTCACTCACAGTGGTTTACTGCATACTTGCAGCCCTCCGATTCTCCGTCTCCAGATCTATGACGTCACTCTGCAGCGACACCGCAATACACGTCGCGATTTTCTCACCAGTAGGGAAATCGAACCAGCTGTAAAGTAGGATGAAATGTCCAACTAAGATATCACATCAAAAGTTCTTTCCAACGCGTTTCGAAACCATAAGGTTTCTTCATCAGGGTCACATGTACTAATTCGTAAAGCATTGAAATACCTAACGCTCCAACCTGATTGGCCAGCGGCTGAGGTCCTCCAGCCAATCCAGGAGGAACGGGGAGGAGACAATAACCCCATAACCTTACACACTGTGCCGTGTTAAGCAACAATCTCAACATACAATCTTTATTAAAACCAAAAACATTAAAAAAAAACCTAAATAGCATATTCAATGTGCTAAACGGGAATAGCTAGAATGGAAAAGAAAAAGGAGGTTAAAAACACAGTTTAAACAGAAAACGAACTTAAATAAAACCCTTATAAATAAAAGTACATATAAAAATTAGGATAAAAGTTTTTTGAAATTTTGAAAAAAAGCACAAAGATCTAAAATATATAATTATTGAAATGGACAGAAAAAAAAAAATATATATATATATTGATATTGATATTGATATTGAACAGAAATCAATCAGGAGACAATATCATCTCCTCAAGTCACAGACACATTTTAGTATAGGGACCAGATGTCAATATCCTCATTGAGACCCCCTGGATACAAGGTGTTAAGCCTGTGTATCCAGAAGGTCTCCTGCATAGACAGTTCTTTAACCCTGTCCCCACCCCTTCTATTTTGTAGGGACATATTTAATGCCCTACATGTGTAGTGTCCAAGTAAGTCTTCCTTTTTTGTTATGCATCAATTGTTCACACATGTTTGATACTGATTGTTATTTGTGGAGGGAAGTTTAAATAGTACCCTAACCCCACTTGTCATTATACTCCTTGAAAAAGTGAAGTTGCTGCGTGAAACGCGTGGGAGGAGGGGTTTTTTTTGTACGTGGATGCAATATCTGTTTTATGTAGTATAATAAAGCACTTTTTAACTCTATTTTTTTGCTGGTGTGTTAAGATTTTTCACAGGGCGGCTCTTCTTCTGATCATTTGCTATTGCTCCAGTCCTATTGATTGGAGAGACCCTGTGGAGGGACGTTGATCATCCATCCAGGGTTCTCGGCATGGCTAGGAGGAGAGGTGATCGGTGAATTATTGTGAGTACAAGGTGTACTCCACACCGAATATAAAACTAAGGCGGACATTCATTGCAGTTGCAGCTGACTAGCCGTGGAGGAGCTAACTCCCATCATTGGCTTTGTCAGGTATTGCGGATTCGTACCTGTTTATATCTATAGCCCTATCTATACCTCTTATTTTTGGCCCGTTAATCTCTATCTATGCTCCGGTTTTCAATTCAATATATTAGAATTGATATATTCTCATGCTGTTTGTGTGTTCTTTGAGCTAACAGCCGGTTCCTAGCTTTGCCTTATACCTTTACCGTCTATGCTCGGATATACACTGTTTTTTTAAAGAATCATATATTTCTGCTATTTTGATCTCACAGCCCGTGTTCCAAGAAATGTCTATATATAGTTTCTGGGACACTTTTTTTTTTATCCTTTTTGATCTGTGTAAGATACTTTTTTATCTTCCAACATCCATCATTATTTCCTCTTTTTTTCAATCACATTGGACATTTATTTCTTTGGGTGATTTTTTTCCTTTTTTTCCTTTTTGTTATCAGCATGGATACATCTATACAAATGCCCAGGGTTCTGAACCTAACACTAATTTTGCATTCAATTGCTTTAATTTGTCTGCTTAAACCAAAAAAGCAGATTCTGTTTTTGATAGAGAAAGCAATGTTTATTGGGAAGATACACAGGATCAAAAAACATACTTTTTCTGTTTAGAGAAATTTATCTCCCAGGAATTAAGGTTTTGGTGGGACATAATAACCTTAAAAAATTATCATTTGCGCCTGTTTATACCGTTACCAGACCTATTCTATTTCTGCACGTAGCCCATACTTTGTCTTGTCTACCTGCCCTGCTGTTCCAGCCACTGGGATTCTATTTTGCAGTAGCCCCTCCCATGACAGAATAAACAAGCCCCTTCATGGATCCCAACAAAATAAACTCCGCTCTGGCTCAGTAAGTGGCCTCCATGGCAACTCTCATTTTAGGTCAACAGAACAAACAGATATGTATTTGCTCAGCTTTAAAAAACCAAGACTCTGTTGCAGAGATTGTCTATGCTGCAGCCGGTCACAACCCTCCAGGCCACAACCCTCCAGGTCACAACCCTCCAGGCCTGCCTGGCCAGACCTGCCTGCCTCTCCCTGAGAAACCCTTTTCGCTATTTCTAATTTCCCTGCAATGTTTGATTTACCTATTTCTGTTTTCCAGGCTCCCACATGAGCTCTCCTTTCACTGCTTCATCTTCACCAGCTGTTATAACCTTTGTTGACTGTAACGCTCCCACTTCAAAATCCAGCTCACCTTTCTCTGATAACCCTGCAGTAATCGTTATCATAATTGTTGATTTTCAGGCTCCCAATTCAGAGACAAGCTTACCCTTCCCTGACTCCTCTGCAGTGCCTGTTATAACTATTACTGATTCTAAAGCTCCCGCTTCAAAGGCATATTCACTTTTCACTGGTTTTCCTGCAGTGTTTAATTTCCCTATTTCTGATCCTAAGGCCCCTGCTTTAAAGACAAGTGTATCTTTCTCTTAATACCATGCAGTGCCTGTTATCACAACTACTGATTTTCTTACTCCCACTTCAGAAACAAGCTCACCTTTCACTGATTCTTCTGCAGTGCCTGTTACACAGTAACAATTGCTGATTTTGTGGCCCCCACATCAAAGACAAGTGCACATCTCTTGGATTCTCCAGCAGCATCTGATGTACCCACTGCTGATTCTATGTCCCACACTTCCAATACAAGTTTACTGTACTTCTCACTGATTCCTTTGCAGAACCTCGAGGTACCCATTGCTAATTATATGGCTCTCACTTCATAGGCAAGTTTTCCGCTCACGGATTCCCTTGCAGAGCAAGATGTGCCCATTTATGATACCTGGGCATCTGCATGGAAGCGTCTCGACACCCAATTCCTTAAAAGTACTGGTATCCTACTGACGGCCAATCAAAGGGCAGATCACTACATCCTTTCTTCAACTTTTCAGTCTTGGCCTCAGAATTAACGATGTCTGTCATCTGAATCTTCCAATGATGGTATCAAACTGAATCCTCGTGGGACACTTATGGACAGATTTCGTTTGTTCCCAAAGAACAAGAATTCCACCAAGAGTTCAAAACTTCTGATGAAGGTTTTCATTGACCAATTACCTTCTCTGTTTGAACAGCCACTGTATATGCGATTCAACTGATGAAACAGACACTACCACTGAACTACTGAACTGGTCCTTCTTGCCTTCATGTCAAGAACCGTCAGAGGTGGCAGCCACAAAAAAAGCAGACGCACTTGAAATTTGTTCCCCGTCAGATGGTCTTGCTTCAAGCTTGCTACCCATTAGAGACGTTATCACTTCAAGTTTGTTTTCTGTAAAAAACTTATTATCTGTAAAAAACTATTTAGTTCCATGTCTGCTATCCATACGAGACAAGATTGCTTCAAGTCTCTTTTCCATAGGAAGTACCCTGCAAAACCTGATAAAAGATCATCCGGATGACATCCCTTTAGAGTGGGGGGTGGCGGGGGGATTTAAGGAGCCTCCCTTACAGGTTCTACTGCTGCGACACACTTTATTCGAGCAAATACCCAGTATGTACCTGGCAGATAACTGGAATGCACCGCTCCTCACATCTGACAAGCCCCGTTGCATTTGCCTTCCCAGCCTGGGTTCATGCCTGGCTGATGGGCGGCTGATCTGTTAAATGATAATGATTAGGATTTAATAAGCTGCAATGCTTCGCGTGTCTACCAGATGGCATAAATTCATGAATTGTAATGCAGTATATATATATATACTGTGCAGTATTGCAGCCAGCGGGAATAAAATGCTTCAATCCCTGCCTGGAAAATAACTCAATGCACTCGGGCAGAAAACAGTCACAAACCTCAATACACCCGGGTATACCCGAATTCGTGGGACTAGCCGAGCTCGAATAAAGTGTGTCGCCAGTGTAATTGTTTCTTCTCCCATCGAGAAGTTATCCATCTCAGCCATTGGGACTGCTCTTCTGCCTGACTGATCATTCTAATAAGTTGTCTGAAGCCTGCTATTCTTGATTACTTGCAACTGTCCCTTTCCTTGGCCAAGTTCTATATAAATCTCCCCTTTATTTCCCTCCCTTGCCTGTTTATACTGTTCCACACCTATCCCTGTCGCTGTTACCAGACCTCTGCTTGTGACCCCGACTATGCCTCTCGCTAACTGCCCTGGACTTCTGCGTGTGACCCTGAATATGAAATGTTGCCACTTGCCTTAAACCCTGCTTGTGACCATGACTTAGTCTTCTCTATCTGTCCTGCTGTTCCAGTCTCTGGGATCCTATTTTGCAGTATCCTCTCCTGTGACAAGTAGAAGTCCAAGTGTTGGACCCCAACACAAAAAGGGAGGGAAGAGGAGGAGCCAGCTGAGAGAGAAACTCTGAAAGAGCAGTTTCTAGGAATGACATGAACCAGGAGAAGGCTGCATCTTGGAGGGCACTGGATTGGAGAGTGTGTAGGAGAAGGGGTTAATCAACAGTGGAAGGCAGGTCAGGAGAATTAGTAAGGAGAAGCTACCCTTAGACGAAACTATGAGTAGGTCATTGGCCACTTCTGTTAGTGCTGGCTCAGTTGAGTGTAGTAAATAGAAAACAGATTGCAAAGAGTCAAGCAGGTGCTGGAGGAGAGAAAGAGAGTAAAGCGGTGGTATACAAAGTGAAACAGGTGTATTACAGGCGCCAAAATGATAAAGGATATATCACACCAAATGCAGGGCCAAGGTGAGGCTCAGGATAGATGAGTTGTACTTGAAAAAGAAGAAGACAAAAATACAAAACATAGCTTAATACTGTGGATATATAGGACGAACAACATACAAGACTAAAAACTAACAGCTGAGATCAAGGTGAAAATTATTAAAAAACATTTAATGAAACATGTAATCAATTACTATGACAGTCGACATAAGAAAAATAAAAAAATGCACAGAATAATAAAATGACCAATTGGTTAATGGTTAGGACCACCTCACTGCGACACCGGGTGAAATGCCCACTCACCGGACGGAAGATGGTAACAAGCGGTGGATAATTTAGAGAGTATCCACTCTCTGCTGCTCAAACAGCTACTGCACCGGAACGGGTCTGCAGAGGAGGCGCTGCACACGCCAGCCGGCGTGTGTGTGTGCTCTCAGTGTCTGCTCGTGGAAAGGATGCCGTGCAGATGATGACGATTTCCCAGCAGCAGATTCGTCTGTCGAGGTTACCAGCTGATTCGCCTCCGGATCGGCTCACGGGAGCAGCGGCAGGCTCGGCGTCACTTTGGGGGTCCTTACACTTCACAAGTCACTCAAGTAGAATGGAGACAAAGGGGCTCATGCCTGTTTACATAGTTAGTAGCACAAATTACACAAAAGGCAAATGTGTTCCATGTTATGAAGCAAATAACATCTTGATACATATTACTCAATATGTTTATAACCACACAGTATTAACACCTGTTTATTTTCTCGCATTCCACATGTACAAACAAGGAATGACAAATCAGAGCACTGCCAGGCTTATTCTATCAGTTAAGAAATGTTGTATTCTTTAATTCTGAAAGCCTTCTACTGTATTAAACTTGCTATTAGTTGATCAATATTCAAATAACTAGTTAGAAAACAAACAGTTTAAACAATTAGACTGATAGTAAGCTTGCTTGAAATATTTGTATGAATTGCTTTATTTTTAATGGAGATGAATTCATAACCGAAGGAAATATAAAGTCCCATATTTAATAAGCAGTTCTATCTCATAAAAAAACCTCTCTGGTCATTTCAAGTTCCGAGTGTTAGAGATAATGAGTAAAAACAGGCAGTGCATTGTGTTACATGTACTGTAGATGTGCAATACTGCCCGTCTGTGAATGAGGAAATGGAGGTCAGTATGTACTTACCTGGATAGGGCCACATGTAGGAAAGCACTTCAATTGCTTAAAATTATACAGGGCTGATCAACGGCTGAAGTGAATCCCAGTGGCAGGAACAGCAGGGAGCGGGGTCGGGGTCACAAGCAAAAATCGGAGGCAGGCGACAGATAGTGTGGTCGAGGTCACAAGCAGAGGTCGGCAGCGAGGAGACAGTAACAGGACAACAGCAATAGCAGCAGCAAACACAGGAACCTAGCACAAGCTGGAATATAAACAGGCACTGACAGACAGGAAGGGGAAGTTTATATAGGCAGGCTGAGAGTTAGAGCACAGATGCAGAGGTGTCAGGTTTCAGGGTCTGGAATGTTCCTTGAGAGAGCTAACAGAGTCCCAGTGGATAAGCATCGGTACTGCAGGTTAGAACACGACACAATTAAAGTAAATATACTTTCTCCTGACCCTCAATGAACAATGCCCACTCCAGTCATTTATAATATAGCTAATAGTCCGCCATACATTTTTCCCATTATAATATGGAGTCTCTCATAATTTGACATTAGACATCCAAATATAAACTTAAAAGCTAGGCACTATATAAAGTCAATTTTAGTTAATTCAATAAAGACAGCCATGCTACCAACATTTCAATTCTTAAGGCAGACCTTCATTAGGGTATCAAAATACAACATTAAATGGTGCATAATTTAAAGTGAGACAGATATCAGGACTGGTGCTCCGGAGGGCATGTGATGTCATCAAGTGTAGCTGTGGGAAAATCAACTTGGCACCATGCCAAAGACCACACTCACCAGAGACAGCAGGTCCCTTGCTAGACAACTAATATAAACAAAAAATGTATGGCACGAGCAATAGACAGTCTTAGGCCAGGAGAAGACTAAAGAATCACAAAATATGCTTGGAAATCACAACAGGTCTCAATGGAATGGAATTAACAATAACAATTCTTCGCATTAAACACATATATAATTATTATATGCAAAAGTCCATAAAATGTAACTGCCAAGTCCATTCCATGACTGAAAAAAGAGTAAGGAAAAGAAACGTATAAGTTACAAATTACACCCCAAAAAATATGAACAAAAGTTGAAAAAGATATGACATTATTTTGAAAGTACTTTTATTAAAAATTGCATTGAAAAAATATACAAATCATTAAGTACTTAAATAAACCTCCCACAATAATAAAATATATTAAATAGAGACTATTGTACCAACCATTACTACTTAAATATAATATAAATAGTTTACCATTTAAGCAGAAAACAGTCATACAGTAGTGCAAAGCATCGTTCTGTCCTTTAGCTGTAACAGTATCAAGGGTATAGATCCAGAAGCACTCGTGTTGGAGTAAGTGAGGATAACCCCCACAATTAAATTCTATTTTTTTAGGCACGCGTCAAAATCAAAAGTTAGGAGAAGCAGAAGAAAGAACAAAGCACCCCACAAACAAGATCCAGAGTACAATGGCTATAGAATATGCAGTGGTCTTTAATCTTATGTCTATACCGTTATTTCCTGATGAGTGATCAGTCCTATCAAAATATTTGACTTTCGTACCAATCACTCTTTAATCATTTTAATTTCGAGATTGATTTATTTCGCTTTGAATGTTATTTAATTATAAAGTATTATTTTTATTATAAAGTATTTTTTTTTTGCTGGTGTTGCAGGCACACAGGAGACTAGTCCCCCAGGATGTTTAATTATAGGTCTCAATTCATGGGCCTGTAATCCATCTGTGGCATGGTAGTACAAAATACAAAACCCAGAAAGATTTAGATAAGAAAGTGTAAAAATATATACAGTGCACATGACACATAAGGAATTTTTTCTTTACATTTGACTGATGAACCACACACATTATCAAACATGCAGATAAAGGGGGTAGAGGAGAGAACTCTGGCACCAGCAAACTTTATATGGGTGTGTTGCAGTAAGACTGCAAAGACATGTGGGTGATCTGAGTAGGCTTTTTTATTCAGTCAAAAATTGTACAAAATAATAGAGCTTTAACTTCAGCATAGATAAACAAATTAAAAATAAAGTCCTGAGAAGGGCTTGGTGCTGTTGTTTTTTTTTAGGTTGGCCATTGACTGCTATAGTGCCTTATCCTGCACATACTATCTGGGCATGATGTGCCACTGTGCCAATCAATGCGTAGGGGGTGGGGATAGTTGCCCTGGGGTGAGTGTTTAGGCCGCCTGGGTGGGTAGTGGGGGAGGAGGGTTAACCCCTTAATTAATTTAGCTGTACTAACCGGTAAGGTGATTAAGGGGTTAGGGGCCATTAGATTGTATTTTTTATTGTTCTGTTCCTGACAACAGAGGACATGGATACGGATGATGGTGACCTTCTTCCCGGCAGGGGCAAGTGCAAATTGTATTTACTTTATGCTGGCTGGATAATGTTTTATTTTGAATGGGCAAATGAGCTATTATCCAGATCTGGATAATAGTAATTTTGCCCATTACGGTACTGTATGTGTTGGTGGGGTTGTTGGGGGTAGAGAAGGTGGGTATTACAGATGCAGCCACCAGTGTTAGAACTCTTGCCTGGGAAATTCTGGGGCAGTCTCACAGTAAATGCCTCAACATTGCCTCAACATTTCTATGAGCTTCTTAATGGCTCATCGGATTAACACAGAGGGGGGCCCCTACAGTTCCGTTCAGCTTGAATGGGACTTCAGCCCTCACCCCCCCACTATGTTAATCCGATGGGCGATTAAGAATCTCACAGAAATGTTGAGGCAATGTTAGAGGCATTTACTGTGAGACTGCCCCAGAATCTCCCAGAATTTCTCAGGTAAGTGTTCTAATACTGGTGGTGCCATCTGTAGGTGTATTGTGTTTCTTTAACGTTTATTGGGGGTAGAGGGATTGGATGAAAAGGGTAGTTGCCCCAACTGTGGTGTATTAGGCCTACTGGGTTATATAGCGGTTCCAACGCGGTTCTGCTCCGGAGACACCTTGCTCAAACGCAATAGTATTCAAATTTTAATAAAAACACTGTGATCGCCTGTGAGATCTGTGCAGCTCAGATTACGATACTTGGAAAGAATCTCAGATGACTTTGCTGTTACACCAAACGGTTTTGGCATTTTCCTATCACATGGTTTGAGAGGGGTTCAAATTATTTCTGAATATCATGATACCTCAAATGACAAACTATTCAGCGGGAACACGCCAAACCTTGCGAGATAGCAGCAAACTCATCAAAGCTACTAGAATGAGGCCTTGTGTCTATTGTTCACTCTGTAGGTGTGTAAGTTTTTTTTTCCTCTTAGTTGTAGTTGTCTAGCAAGGTACATGCTGTTTTCGGTGGTGTGGTGTTCTTCTGTGTGTCACTAATTTGGTTTTGCCACTGTGACACTTGATGTCAGAAGCCCTCCAGAGCACAGAGCACATGATATCTGACTGTGAGTATAAATGGTGCAATGTTTGATGGAGTATTTCTATGCCCTGCGTAAAGTCTGACTTTAGGACCGAAACGTAGGAAGTATGACTATCTTTTATTGTATTCATTAAAATTAAATTTTTATAGTGCTCCGCTTGTCTGTTGATAATTGCAAACATTGTCAAATGAAAGGAGTATGTATCAGAAGGACTGGTACAGTATGTCTTATTTGGACAAACCATATTTTGGTATGCATTGAGATAACGTATTTATTTCTGTGAAACACCCATACGGTACTACAAAGTATAATAATGTATACAGTATATCTCTATATGCCCACTATGATTAAAATTTTAAAAAGTAGAGACCCCCGTAATACAACGAGTTACAATGCATTGCATATGCAATGCATTTTTGGTTTCCACGTCATTATTCAGTGAAACTCCCCATGTATAGAAGTGTGTAAATAATGAATATGTCTCTATGTGCCCACTACGATTAAAATATAAAAAAAGTAGAAAATATTGCACCATGTCACTTTGCCTATACTTGCAGAAATTAAGGCTACAGGGGTTATGTGTATACTTTGTCTATTCAGATGCGTGTCTATGGAATGCATAGAACATGCGTTTCCTTGAATTGGAATTTCAGAGGAGGCGGGCAATGGGGGGGGTGGGTGGACCTAAGTTTCTCTACACATGAGTGAAAGGCGGATAAGTGAGAAGGGATCTTGGCCACAGGTATTTTGCCTGGGGGATTTCCACTTTGAAGAATCGAAGTGGAGGGGGAGGGAGGGATGCTTTGCCTGTTCTGTGCATCCATCCATTCGATAGTGGGGCCAAATTCCATTAGAATTTGAAATTCAGAGGAAGGGGCTGGTGGGGATGGAGAGGCAGGTTGAGTGTCCCTACACATAAGGGAATAAAATATAAAACATAAAATATATAAAAAAGTAGAAAATATTATAGTTTATTTATTATAAACTGTATGTCTCCTTGTGCCTAGTATGCTCAAAATAAACTATCTCTACATTATTAAAAAAGTTTAATGTTTTAATAGTTTTTAGACCAACTTCTTCTGGCTATCGATTTGACGGTTTTAATTTTGTAAAATAATTGTGAGATTATTTACTGTAAATAAATATAAATGCTTAAAGTACATACTGTAGAGCTGACAAGTATTCTAAAACAAATCTGGGGCAATCACCAACAAGACCAAGGTACATGCTGGGTACTGTACATGCTGGGTACATGCTGCAACATTTCAGTGACATTTCTGCAGACAGAATAATGGCCCATCGGATTAACAGCTGGGGTCCCTGGAATTCCCATTCAACTGCTGTGTCACTGAAATGTTTGCAGCATGTACCCAGCATGCACCTGGGTCTTGTTGGTGATAGCCCCAGATTTTCCAAGGCAAGTTTAAGGCAAGTGTTAGAATACTCGTCGGTGCACCTGTATGCACATGAGTGGTCTATGGAACAAATATGCGGGTCATTTGGGAATGTACAGTACTGTATGTAAACTTATATTTATCTTGATTATACATGGGCAGGTACTTGGTGGGGGCAGGTACTCGGGTGGAATAAAGTACTCAGGTAGAATCAGGTATCCAGGTTGGATTAGGTACTCAGGATATAGGTAACTGGTAATAATATTTGGACAGGTTCTTGGGTGGAGTCAGGTACTCAAGTTGGAGCAGGTACTTGGATGGAGGCAGAGTGGAGGGATCGATTCGGGAATGTCTATTATTCAATCTCTTTCTCCTTCGAAAGTTGCCATTATCAAACATATCCATCCATGATGCCTGCAGTGCCCAGAACCCGCCTCTCGGGCAACCAAACACCCTGTTTTTCACGAGTAATTAGTCCTGCCCAAAAGTGTAGTACAGTGCTGCCACTAAAGTGTATGGTTGGTGCACTTGTTGTACTTTCCCAGGCACTCCTGCACACGGGTATGGTGGAAGATGATGAGGATACAGTGATGTCACGTAGTCTCCACCTCTATGGTGGGTGGGTCCCGTGTGGAGTGTACCACCATATATAATGTCTCTGCATTGCAGCTGGGTGATCTGGTCCCAAGGCTAGGATGCAGCTATTCTTGCCTGTGTCCCTCACACTGAAGCTACAGGGGCGGTGTCCACAAACTGAGGGGTGTCGGGGCCTAGCTGGGGCCTAACATGGGGTCTCTGGCCTAGTGCAGGTGCCACAGACACCTGCACACACCTCCTACCCTACAGATGTCCCAGCTCCGACTGGCGTGGTGTAAACACACCAAGTGTATCTATTCCTTTCTCCAGAGGAATCCTGGTGCCCTATTGACTGCTTTGTGCCACCTGACTGCAGCCCTTGGGGCTGCTGGGGGTTGTAGTCCATGTCTAGCACCTCTGGTATTGACCGCAGCTATGACACTACTCTGTGCATGCGTGAATGGTACTGCGCATGCGCACATATCTTCAACATGGTGGCACCCTTCACAGGGAGCCACCGGGAACCTCCGTCGACACCGTTGCCCGCCGCAACTGCCTGCAACCCTCCCCGCACTCTCCCCATCCTCCGCTGCCAGACACAGCGGCAGCGGAAGGTAAAGAGATGAAGGGGGACCGAGGGGGGACCGGGTCATACTTCCTATATAACAGAGAGCATCAGATGCTATTAAAAGATATGTATTTCATGCTTTAAGCATAAGCTTTCACAGAGCTCACAGTGCTGGCTTATGGTTGACATTTTTCACAGATTCAATTCATGTGCAGTTAAGTCTAGTAATAAAAAATGTATATTCAATGTTCCCTCTTGCACAATTTATTGCTCAAGCGAGCATGAAGCTTTAGTCACAGTTCTCTCTTTTATCTGCCATTTTATATAGCTGTCGCTCAACTGGGTATGAAAGTTGAATAGAATTAAGCAACACTATTAGCAGTTTAATGTTATATGAAGGTCAATCAATTAAATAAAACCTATGCTAAGGGAAGTAATCTAGTTCTAGGAAATCATTTTCAGGTTTTCATGCATTAATAATGCTAATCCTCCGTACCAATTCTTCATGAAGATTCTTGTGATATGGATAGCAAAACATGTCCGAAAATGAGGGCAAACCCTTCAGAGGTATTAGGTTTAATTAGATTGCAAAGACAATGCTTATTACATTTTAGATTTACTGTAATATAACAAAAGGGATTTACATGGCTTGTTACAAAAAAGTTACGTGCAATAAGAATACGTTCAGATAGTTACAAAATTAAAGGGAGTAAAACCGAAGCCAATGCAGGTACTTTACCAAATGAAGTACATAGTTGTGAACAGGCACCTCAGATTATTATTTGGAATAGGAAATTCACTGGTGGTTATGGGTTGAAGAAATAAGATCCACACACACACAGTGTGCCCCCAGTGGCATCCCAATGTCTGTCTCAAACATGGATTATTATACCCCACATCCCTTTTGATGTAAGAGAAAGTCTGTAACCTTTGACAAGCCTGTAGGGTCCTAACAGACGTTTGACACTTCCCCATGATCAGGGGAACTTTTATGGCTGAATATGTGCAGATTTTAAATATTTAATAATTAGTTCCCAGTAGTTAACTGATTCATGGTACAGATCTAGCAGGATTTAATGTTGCTCTTGGGATGTTGCAGCGAGACACACAATATGCCAGCTGGAGTGGCCACAATACTAAATTAATTCACAGCCCACTGAGAAGGGTGGAGGTAAACATTATTGCACCCTTTGGTGTGCGCCAGAAGGTGCAATAATGCCTGCTACATCTGTATCCTCATCGGCAACCTCAGATGTTTATATATTAAATGTAATAGACCCATTTGCACCTTGATGGTGAAAAAGATTTTCTAATATTTCTCATATTGTAGTTTAAATCTACAAATGTTTACGTCGCGCGACCGAATAAATTGTTAGCTCCCAGATATATACATGACATCTCTAAGATTTGTACAGATCATAAATTATTTGTATATTCTGCTAGCCTTTAATGATAACATATACCAATAGCCAAGTAACTACTGTCAGGAATCGGCGTTCTCTTCGCTTCCCACACGATCACTCCCTCTCCGCAGGGAGCCCCTGGACACACAAAACAATCCTGCCTTACCGGCCTCCACGGCTCCTCGCCCCTGCCGCCATCGCGGGATCACTCCCCTCTGCAATTCCTCTGCTCAGCGCCGGGCGCACCCACGCCCTCCTGCACGCACACCTACACGCACGCCAGCCCCAGACGTTATGTGCATGCATTCCCAGCTTACAGAGCACACGCCTAACAGAGCACTTTTAACCACTGCTCCTGCTGTGAGGCGTCGCCCCCAAGCATCACACTGTTCCATGCAAATCAAGGATTACACTCAGCTGGGCTGTAACACCTCCCTCCTATCAGGGAAGACTCATTGCAGTCCTCCAGGCCTGCCCCCTTTTCCCATTGGCCTGCCCAGCTTTATTATGCCTGTGCTTCCCATCACTCGTCGCTCGACATAGTCTCTATATGGAAGCATTTGACTACTCTCTCAGTGACTCCTCAGGTATTGACGCGGATTGGACGACTACCCCCTCTGGCTCTCGACTTCGGCTCTACTTGGACTTCGTGACTTCTGGCATCCCTGTAACATGGCTTATACCTTCGATCATCCGCAACTCTCCTATCCCTGATCTTGGCAACGGCAATAACTACTCCTCCTCTACTACCGGTACCGGCAAGTATTGTCTTCATTACTATACCTGGCCTGGCAACACTAACACCACACTCCGGACGCGCTCCCTTTGCTGCGGGTGCGTGTATCCCTACGTCCCACCTCAGCACAGGGGACGGGTCTGGTCTGCGGGCAGCACCGACGTAACATTATGTCGAGCCCACAAGACGCAGACCAGACCGAACTTCAACAGTTTCTCTCTAATCTGCTTCAGCATAACCAGGCCATGACGGATCAAATTGTGACACTTACACCACAGGTCGCAGTACTCTCAGACAGGGTACCGACCGCGACCCCGCCAGATGTAAGCCCCCACTCCGCAAGCGCAGTTAGCAGCTCAGATGTAAGGACTCCTCCCAAGCCTTATGCAGGTGAACCGCAAGATTGTAGGGGTTTCCTAAACCAGTGTGAGGTGCAGTTTGAAATGGCTCCCCATCTCTACAATACTGATCGCAAGAAGGTAGCCTACATTTATAACCTCCTCACTGGCAGCGCCCTGGCTTGGGCTTCTCCGGTTTGGGAGCGACGTTCTGACCTTACCCAAGATTACCCGGCATTTAAAGCCGAGTTTCAACAAGTATTCGATTCTTCCGCTCGTCGGGAGATAGCCTCTGTTTCTCTCCTCCAGGTCACTCAGGGACGGCGAATGGTGACGCAGTATGCTGTGGAATTCCGGACTCTAGCAGCCGAGACTAACTGGGGGCAAGAGGCTCTCGTCTTCGTGTTCTGGCAAAGCCTGGCAGATACCATCAAGGATGAATTCTCTCGCCAATCCAGGCCGGATCAATTGGAGGTCCTCATTGATTTGGCTGTCCGAGTGGATCAACGTATCCAGGTACGCCGCTCAGAGCGTCAGCGCACTCACGTCCATAACTTTCTAGTTCCGTTCTCCAGTACTCCCAGCAACACTCCTGCACTGGAGTTGCCAGAGCCAATGCAATTGGGGGTACAACGCATCCGCACACCGATACGGCAGTTCCGCCACGCCGGGGGATTGTGTTTCTACTGCGGATCCATGGAACATCTGGTTCGGGAGTGTCCACTGCGTTCGGGACGGGAACACCCAGTGAGTTCAGAGGGGCTCTCTCTGGGTGTAATGTCTCCACGTCCCTTTCTAAAGGTGAACTCCCTAAGAAACTTACATTTCCAGTCTCCCTTTCAGGCGATAAGTTCAAGACTTCTACCGCCGCTTTCATTGACTCAGGAGCTGGAGGAAACTTTGTGGATCTTGAATTCGCCAGGTTAAACCGCATACCACTCGTGAGAAAGAAGGTTCCCATAGCACTCGTCGGTATCGATGGACGTCCTCTTACCCCGGCCCACATCTCCTTAGAGACGGCTCCCTTGCTTCTGTCCTCACATCTGCACAAGGTGATCTTAGTTCTCGATGCCATTCACGCTCCTGGGATACCCATCACCCTTGGTCTTCCTTGGCTACAGCTTAACAATCCTCTCATTGACTGGACTTCCTCTGCCCCCATTTCCTGGAGGTCGAGGTCAGACGAGACTCATCAACTGCTGGCCAATACCTCTGTTCCCAAAGTTATTCTACCTTCCGTTTACCATCAATTCCAGGACATTTTCAATAAGGTACAGTCAGACCTCTTGCCGCCACACAGGACTTACGATTGTCCGATCGATCTAGTTCCAGGTTACTCCCTACCCAAGTCCAAGACCTACCCCTTGTTGTTACCAGAATCTCACGCTATGGATGAATATATCCAGGAGAATCTCAAGAAAGGCTTTATTCGTCACTCCAATTCCCCAGCAGGGGCTGGGTTTTTCTTCATCAAGAAAAAGGACGGGTCGTTGAGGCCTTGCATCGACTACAGGGGTTTAAACCACATCACTATTAAAAATCGTTACCCCCTTCCCCTTATTACCGAACTGTTCGATAAATTACAGGGGGCCAAGATTTTTTCCAAGTTGGATCTACGTGGTGCCTATAACCTGGTGCGCATCAGGAAGGGGGATGAATGAAAGACGGCCTTCAACACGCGTAGTGGACACTACGAATATATCTAGTAATGCCTTTCGGCTTATGTAATGCTCCCGCTGTCTTCCAGGATTTCATCAATGACGTCTTTCGTAAGGTACTCAATATTTTTGTTATTGTATACTTGGATGATATCCTGATTTTTTCAAAGATCTCCAGGACCATATACGCCACACCTCCTACGTCCTTTCCCGTCTCCGTGAACACCATTTGTACACCAAACTGGAGAAGTGCACCTTTCATACGACCTCTACTCCGTTCCTGGGGTATATCATTTCCGATGAGGGGTTTATGATGGACTCCGGTAAACTTCAAGCAGTCACTGAATGGCCAAGACCCAACTCTCTCAAGGCCATACAATATTTTTTAGGATTCGCTAATTACTATCGTAAGTTTATACGTAGTTTTTCCACCATTGTGGCACCCCTCACTGCGCTCACCAAAAAAGGAGCTGATCCTTCTGCTTGGTCACCCGAGGCCATCTCCGCCTTCGAGACACTCAAGGAAGCCTTTATATCCGCACCTATTCTCCGTCATCCCAACATCGAACTTCCCTTCGTCCTGGAGGTCGACGCTTCTGATTGCGGCGCTGGTGCCGTTCTTTCCCAGAGACCCACGCCCCAAGATAAGTTACATCCCTGTGCATATTTTTCCAAGAAATTCTCGTCTGCCGAGAGGAACTATGACGTGGGTAACAGGGAACTTCTGGCCGTGAAGATGGCTCTTCAAGAGTGGAGACACCTGCTGGAGGGGTCAAAAGAGCCGTTTACTATTCTCATAGAGAACGCTCAACGCCTTGGTCCACGACAGGCTCGTTGGGCACTTTTTTTCTCGATTCAATTTTCACATGTCCTATATTCCCAGGACCAAGAACGTAAAGGCAGACGCACTCTCCCGTATACATTCTTCTGAAGAGAGGCCAGAGGAATCGTTGGAGACTATCCTTCCACATGAAAGGAATCTCGCCACGTCTACTTTCAAGAATCTTGACAAGATTTTGCACTCCCAGAGACGCAGTCCCAAGGACTTGGTCGTTCCCGACAACAAACTCTTTGTACCATCCAAATTTGTTCCAGAGGTCCTGTCTTGGGGTCACTCCTCTAAATCTGCAGGTCATCCAGGTTTTAAGAAGACTACTGATCTCATTCGTCGGAATTTCTGGTGGCCAAGGATGTCTCAAGATATTCTGGAGTTTACCCGCGCATGCCCCACGTGCGCTCAAAGCAAGACTCTCCGTCAAAAGCCTCAGGGTTTTCTGTTACCCCTTCCAGTTCCCGACCGCCCCTGGTCCCACATTTCTATGGACTTCATCGTGGAGTTGCCCAGGTCCAGAGGAATGAACACTATCTTGGTGGTCGTGGACAGGTTCTCGAAGATGTCCCATTTCATTCCACTTAAAGGATTACCCACCTCCCCCACCCTTGCTGATATCTTTACGGAGCAGATTTTCCGGATTCATGGGATCCCTTCGTCCATTGTTTCTGACAGAGGTTCTCAGTACGTATCCAAATTTTGGAGAGCTTTCACGAAGAGATTGGGCATCTCTTCTTCCTTCTCTTCCGCCTATCATCCTCAGTCCAATGGACAAACGGAGAGAATCAATCAATCCCTGGAGAAGTACCTGAGATGTTTTATATACGATTTCCAGGATGATTGGCTCAACTCCTCTCTTGGGCAGAGTATGCCGTCAATTCTGCAAAAAACGAGTACACCCGGGAGTCACTCTTCTTTATAAATTATGGGTTCCACCCTCCCTGTCTTCCAATCCCCAACATTCCTTCTGGAGTACCAGCCGTAGATGAACGCATTTCTTCCCTCCAAACCGCATGGTCCAGGATTCATTCTACCCTTCTCAACTCCTCCCGCAGATCGAAACTACAGGCCGATCGTCGTCGTCGTTCGGCGCCCAGTTACAAACCAGGGGATTTGGTATGGCTCTCCTCTAGGAATATCCACCTCAAGGTACCATCTCCTAAACTGGCACCTAAGTTCCTGGGTCCCTTCCCTATTTGTGAACAAATCAATCCTGTGGCATTCCGGCTCCAACTACCACCCAGTATGAAGATTCCCAATGTCTTTCATGTGTCCCTCTTAAAACCATTCATCTCCAGTCACTTCTTTCCAGATCAGACTCGTAAACCGGATCCCATTACTGTACAAAATAACGAGGAATACGAAGTTCACTCTCTTTTGGATTCTCGCCTATCCAGGGGTCAGCTCCAGTTCTTGGTGCAGTTGAAGGGCTTTGGCCCTGAAGAGAGATCCTGGGTACCTTCAAAGGACATTCAAGCCCCGGCCCTTCTTAAGTCCTTCAGGAAAAAGTTTCCAGAGAAACCGTTCTTGGACCGTCCTGAGGCTGTTCCTGAAGAGGGGGTACTGTCAGGAATCGGCGTTCTCTTTGCTTCCCACACAGATCACTCCCTCTCCGCAGGGAGCTCCTGGACACACAAAACAATCCTGCCTTACCGGCCTCCACGGCTCCTCGCCCCTGCCGCCGTCGCGGGATCACTCCCCTCGGCAATTCCTCTGCTCAGCGCCGGGCGCGCCCACACCCTCCTGCACGCACACCTACACGCACGCCAGCCCCAGACGTTATGTGCATGCATTCCCAGCTTACAGAGCACACGCCTAACAGAGCACTTTTAACCAATGCTCCTGCAGTGAGGCGTCGCCCCCAAGCATCACACAGTTCCATGCAAATCAAGGATTACACTCAGCTGGGCTGTAACACCTCCCTCCTATCAGGGAAGACTCATTGCAGTCCTCCAGGCCTGCCCCCTTTTCCCATTGGCCTGCCCAGCTTTATTATGCCTGTGCTTCCCATCACTCGTCGCTCGACATAGTCTCTGTATGGAAGCATTTGACTACTCTCTCAGTGACTCCTCAGGTATTGACGTGGATTGGATGACTACCCCCTCTGGCTCTCGACTTCGGCTCTACTTGGACTTCGTGACTTCTGGCATCCCTGTAACACGGCTTATACCTTCGATCATCTGCAACTCTTCTATCCCTGATCTTGGCAACGGCAATAACTACTCCTCCTCTACTACCGGTACCGGCAAGTATTGTCTTTATTACTATACCTGGCCTGGCAACACTAACACCACACTCCGGACGCGCTCCCTTTGCTGCGGGTGCGTGTATCCCTACGTCCCACCTCAGCACAGGGGACGGGTCTGGTCTGCGGGCAGCACCGGCGTAACAACTACTTGGTGTCTAGATTTAAGAAAATGTATATGAGATGCTTTAAAATGGGTACATCCAGATAACAATTACACTTTTGGTTTCCTGCACACCCTCAATGACATTTTATTATAAGCAGTTAGAGCAATTTTGTTCCTGAGAAAAATAAAAGGCAATTGTTTGATTACCTGCAAATTAAACCATGAAACCTTCACTTTGTATGACACAGACCCTCTTTGCAAGAGTGAAGCAGGATAAAAGTACATTTAGTAAACATTTTAACTACAGTACTTGGTTGATCTACTGCTCACTACAATGTAACATTTACTGTACATAGCGATATTTTTGGATTAATAATTATAGGAGAATTAAATTTTCCAAGTGTTGGCTGGAGTGTTGCAGGTTCAGCCAAAAACAGGGTCATCCTCAAGGGCGATCCGATCACGTGATGCAGCTCAGCCAATAGGGCTGCTAGGATCCTCTGAGGAGAGTTGTTACATTTGGCACGCTACAGTAGGACCGCGAGGAAGGCAGTTGGAGCCAGGACCAAGAAGGGAAAGGTAGAGTTTGAGTGTCAGATTAACCCCTTAGGTCCCAGATAGGCCCAATCAAAGTAAGAAACAGGAGCCAAAAAAGACAAAGCACTACTTTCCAGCAGGTAGGAATGATCAAAAAAGCAAGGAGAGCGTTCCCAAAGTGAAAAACAAAGCTAATATATTTGCAGCATGGAAACATACAGCATACACAGGCAAAGATGCCCCACCTATGCGTTTCAAGCGTTAGATCTTTATCAAGTAAGCTTGTGGTTGCTTCAGGGAAGGCCCCTAGATAGGGACACATCCCCATGTTACTGCTTAGTGTCAGGCACATAGTGGATATGCCGCACGGAGATTGCGGCCTGTGGTCTGGGACCAGACCCCCACAGTGTTATCAGAGACTTTTAAAGTTGAGACCCTCCTACCGGAATTCACCCAAAGCAGAGGCGGACGCCATTGCGAACTACGACGTCGCTGGATCAGTGGATCCTCGTTGCTAGTTGGCCGCACAGGGTACTGGAGTATCCGGCAGGCACCTCAACTGAAGTGCACCAACCATTCACAGGCTAACGCTACACTGGCGACACACTTTATTCGAGCTCGGTTAGTCCCACGAATTCGGGTATACCCGGGTGTATTGAGGTTTGTGACTGTTTTCTGCCCGAGTGCATTGAGGTATTTTCCAGGCAGGGATTGAAGCATTTTATTCCCGCTGGCTGCAATACTGCACAGTATATATATATATATACTGCATTACAATTCATGAATTTATGCCATCTGGTAGACATGCGAAGCATTGCAGCCTATTAAATCCTAATCATTATCATTTAACAGATCAGCCGCCCGTCAGCCAGGCATGAACCCAGGCTGGGAAGGCAAACGCAACGGGGCTTTTCAGAGGTGAGGAGCGGCACATTCCAGGTATCTGCCAGGTACATACTGGGTATTTGCTCGAATAAAGTGTGTCGGTGCAGTATGCCTCATACTTGGGTGGGATTGATATTGTGGGAAGGACACTAGGGCTCTGGTGCCTCTGCACTCCAAGTACAGTGGATATACCCCAGGGGGTATATACATATATTATATGCGTTGTGTTGTATCATCTGTTATGCTAATAGAGTGTTCAATAAATAATGTGACACCATAACCTGTGTGTAATAACTGGTATATTTTCTTGGAAGGGGCTATCCCCCTGCGTGCGGATCCCTTCCAGGTGGAGACACTGTATGTGTGTAAGTGAATAGGTCACCCTAGGCTCCATTCAGCGGAGAATAAGGTTTCCTGTAAGCCATCCAGGTAAAGCACCACGGTAGCGGGGGAAAGGGGGCAAAATATTTAACAACCCTTCCCCCACTCAAAGGGAGATCTTATGGTTAGGGTAGGATGGTGCTCACCTGTACTGTATACTCTCAGGAGGTCTGAGTCTCCACAGTTGGTATAAGGAGTAGACAACAGGACAGGCTTTCAGTCTTTGGTGCTGTGCCTTAATCCTGCAGGGCTCTGCCAGAGGCAGAGTTGCAGACCTGCAGGAACTTTGTCAGCAACTCAGCCATAATACCAGGAACAGTTCAAAATGGTTTATTAGCAGACCAGCTAGTGCAGTTCCTTTCTCATATCACTCCCATGCAACAGAGGTACAATCTCCAGATGTTCATAGGACATATCCCTCACAGCTTGCATCTTAAACATGGTCAGAGCCTTGCTCGCATGACCACTCCCCTTGACTAGGCCCCCAGAAGCTTGAGGCCCTGGGCTAGTCCTTAACCCCTTACCCACTGATGGGGCAAGGGAGAATCCAGCCTACTCCCTAAGGAGCAGACTACACTGGAACTCACATAGAACAGACTCAATTTGGAAGGATGCCATGTTTTATACCAGGGGAGGATCCCACTCCTCAGCTCCGTAACTAAGCAGCACTCCTCCAGTGAGCCTACCCCCTCTGCACATGCTCCAACAGTTTCCAGACTGCACTTGGAAACCGATACAAATTAATACTCCAGTGGAGAGACTCACATGCTGACCCATGTGTGAGGAATTTAACCCCAACATTGCCTGCTCTCACCAGGACTTATAATGTCAGGGTCAGAAAACACATAGCCAGGGGAACTGTGCTATATACACCCTTTACCCCATGTCAGGGTGACTACGTGTGGTGCGGTTTACCTGATAGGGTCACAGGAGGCTGGGGTGTACCTGATTCATTCAGTGACAGCGCATCCACCTGTGAAGGATCCTAGCACTGCAGGATACCCCTTGCACAGGACCCAATACATTTAATACACCCACAGTATGTAATAACAGTTTTACTGAACATGTATCTTATAGCACTCTAATGCATACCATACTTTTATATACATAGACCCTCGCTCGCAGGGTATCTCCACAATGCTTGGGTGCAGGGGCATCAGTGTCCACCCCACAAATGTCACTCCCACACCACGTGTGTGACTGCGCTGTCCACAGTAAGAGTTTTGTCGATGGTTCATTTGTTGTCTGTGATACCTGCCTGGTCGCTCCAGCACCAGGTACAGCTGACTGAGGGAAAGAGCCCGTCTGCCCCGTGCCATCAGCGGCAGCGATTGCGTCTGCCTCTACTTGGGATGGACTCCAGCTGGAGCGGCCCACCATGAAGAGAGTCTCTATACCTTGTGGGGGTGGTCTGGTCCCAGACCACAGGCTGCATTTACTCTGCAGCATCTCTGCGGTTTCCCTGACACTTGTAACTATAAATGGGGCTTGTCCCTAAATCATCCATAAACTATATTGGAGTCGGGGCCTAGCTGGGGCCTATAAGGGGGTCTCTAGCCTAGTTCACGGGTCACAGACAACCTGAACATACGCTCACCCTTCCATGTCCCAGCTCCAACTGGCGTGGCCTCTAGCGGGCCAAATTGATCAACCTTGGTGCGGAGAGAAGGCTGCAGCCCTATTGGCTGTTTCGCTCCACATGACCTAGCAGCCCCATGGACTGCTGGGGATTGTAGTTCCCCTGCGCAGCTCAGTATGTAATGGCCGCGGCTACTCCTGCCTTCTGCGCATGCGTACCAATCCTGTAATGGCCACCTCATCCATACTGCGCATGCGCAAAACCTACTGTGCATGCGTGGCTATTATAATATGGGGGTGTCCTGTGAAGTGAGCCGCTGCGGACCTCCGGCGACCTGCTCGCCATCCTGACTAACCACAGTGCTCCTTAACACCCACTCTGCACTCTCCCCAGCCTCAGCTGCCAGCCGCAGCCAAACCAGGAGGTAAAGGGACAAGGGGGACACAGACTATATATATAAATATTCAGCTCAACCCCGTTAAAAAACGTGATCATTTACAGGAGGAGTGGAATGAGTGAGTGAGAAGGAGGAGTGGGATGGATTGTAAGGAGGAGAAAAATGTTTAATGCTGGCCCAGGATGTGGTGAGAGAGGTGGTGAGAGTAGTGGTGGTCATGGGAGGGGTGATTGTTGGTGGTGAATGAAGTGGTGGTTGTGAGAGTGGTTAGGGAAGTGTGAGCAGAGGAGTGGTGAACAGAGAAATTGTTGGGAGAGGAGGAGTGGTGGTGAGTGGAGGAGTTGTAGAGAAATCTAACACGGATTAGGGAAGGTTAGGAAGACATGAGGGGCAGAGGGAAAAGTAGAGGAGGAAAGGCAGAGGAGAATGTGAGAAGTCTGTATGGAGCCTGAGCATGATCAACAGCATGATGCACCAGTGGAGGAAACACTACAGTCTCCAGATAAGATGGCACTAATGCAGCAGAAATGCAACGCTTGCAGAAGTTTTCTGACATTGAAAATCTGGCCCTGGTGGAAAATATCGTGCAAGTCTATGATAATATTCTGGGAATACTAAAATCAAAGACATCAATGGTTGTCAAAAATTAGCACTGGGGAGCTATAACAGATGCTGGCCTGTGAACAGTGTTGGCATTTTTCCATGGGCAGTTAAGCACTGGGAAAAAAAATGTATTCAGATATTATATGGAAGCTGAAGAAGAAAATGGACTGTAGGAGACAAGCATAGAGGTATAACCAGGAAAAAGTAGCTTAAGGGAAAATAAAAATGGGCTTATATTTTTATGGTCACAATCTAAACAGTACATCTTCATGTCAGTATGGAAAACAAATTAAACAAGCATATCCTTTGTAAGGGCTAACTCACACTTCCCAGTCTCCATCTACAAGGCTGGGGTCAACCTCTGACCCCGAAGTCCAAAGAGATACCTGTGAGCAGGGGGTCATTTACATCAGTCAGGGTATGGTTGTTTCCATTGGGGGTGCCATCTGGTGGGTTGCAGTGTCTGCTGCACCCTGGAATAGAGTGTCCTGTTCCTGTGGATCTTTCTGACAGCACAATACCACTGTGCTTAAAAGATCTGTTCCTGGGGATCTCTCTGGCAGAACAGTCCCTCTGTGCTCAAGAGACCCATGCTGTTTGTGCAACACACCTTTTGTAAGGGCTAACTGACACTTCCCAGTCCCTATCTGCAGGGCTAGGAGGCTAGGCCCTTTGCAAACTTCTGATACCAAAGTCCAAAGATGTATCTGTGGGCAGGGGGCTCTTTTACATCAGTCTGGGTATGGATTGGTGTCCATGGATGTCTTCTTTCTACCCCCTTTGTATCTAAAGCCCCTCCCACCTTAAACCTTTTTCACTGACTGCCCCACACCTCTGGAATGCCCTTCCTCTCAGTACCCGACTAGCTCCCTCTCTATCCACCTTTAAGACCCACCTTAAGACACACTTGCTTAAAGAAGCATATGAATAGCACTGTGGATATTCTGAACACATGATACATAAAGCTTGGCCCCCTGCAGACGCACTTACCAGAACTCCCTCCTACTGTCTCTGTACGTTCTCCCTACCTACCAATTAGACTGTAAGCTCCTCGGGGCAGGGACTCCTCTTCCGTAAGGTTACTTTTATGTCTAAAGAACTTATTCCCATGATCTGTTATTTATATTATCTGTTATTTATTTGATTACCACATGTATTACTACTGTGAAGCGCTATGTACATTAATGGCGCTATATAAATAAAGACATACAATACAATAGAATACATGGAGGACACCCTCTGTGGATCTCTCTGGCAGCACAGTCCCCGTACTCAAGAACCAGATGCAGTTTGCGCAGCACACCTTTAAAACTGCTCAGGGTTGTGTGTTTGTTATTTTCAATTTTCAACTGGTATCAGTTGTTTGGAAGTTAGTGGCCCCTCATCCCAGGGTTTCAACTCGCCCCTCCGCACTATTTAAAAAAGGGAAGGTTTTTTCATTTTGCTGTATGGAAGACTCACTGCAGTCATTCTCCCTCCAGAGGTAAAAGAGAAGTTTCAACAGTTTAGTGTTGGGACCTACAAATTTGGTTATACCTGGACGCGGCTTGCAGGCTTATAACGCTTTGGCCAAAGGGTTTAACTAAATGACCCTTACTCATGAGAAAATTATTATTGAAGTATTTAACTTTATACTATTTACTATATATTTTGTCACATTGGATATAGCATTGGACTTTTCTGTCTTTTGTTGTGTACATTTGGCCACACTCAGTAGACTCATTTTGACATACTGTATACATACATACATACATACATACATACATACATACATACATACATACAGTAAAGAATATCACTTGTGAGCACATTCACATGTCTTAGGCAGCAACCACACACACACACACACACACACACACACACACACACACACACACACACACACACACACACACACACACACACACACACACACGAGACCCATTAAGGTTGAAACAGCTGTCTGTTGGTGGGTGGGTTTACTGGCTATGCATCTTAACCCTGGCTGTGCTCAAAGCTGTGACCATGCAGCAAGCTTAAGCCTATAGGGAACCATGTTAAAAATGGTTTTGAAGCAAAAGGTGGTACTGTGTGCTCATTTGCATGTCATTTCCCAGAATCCCTTGCTGCAGTGGAAGTGCTGTGTGCTGGGTGATAATGGTGAAAGGCTGGGTTGCAGACCTTGCTAAGACATGCAAGTGAGCATACAGTAATGTTTCCATTTGCTATATGCTTTGCTGTGGAGGGTTTTTGTCACTTTTTTTACCCACCATAACTTAACCAAGTATGGTAAAACCCATCCTCATTGCTTCATTTTTGCATAGCTGGTATAACCAACCCCACACTGATGAGACCCATTAAGGTCAAAATGGCTGTGTGGGTGGGTTTAATGGCTATGCATCTTAACCCTGGCTGTGCTCAAAGCTGTGACCATGCAGCAAGCTTAAGCCTATAGGGAACCATGTTAAAAAAGGTTTTGAAGCAAAAGGTGGCACTGTGTGCTCATTTGCATGTAATTTACCAGAATCCCTTGCTGCAGTGGAAGTGCTGGGTAATAATGGTGAAAGGCGGGGTTGCAGACCTTTCTAAGACATACAAATGTGCATACAGTAATATTTAAATTATATATATATATAAATATATATATATATATATATATATATATATATATATATATATATATATATATATATATATATATTAGAGAAAAAGAGAAAAGAAGCGCCCGATCCTTGTGTAAAATAGGTTCCATAGGTATCGTTAAGCTAATCTATACCTGGTGCAACCATGTTAATCTATTGCTGAATTAATTGAAAGAGAATATATTTATAATACATTTAAAACAAATAAAAATGAAAACATATATATAAAAAAAATTCCTAGCACCAGCATGAGGTCGTAAAGACGTGTGTCAAGACTTTCCGGGTCCCGGTGCTCCACGAGAGAGGTGAATGGCGGCCGCACGCTACAACTAAGCGCTGATAAAGGAAAGTAAAGATCCTTCATCTTGGAGACAGCGGCTGACACAGACACAAGATCCGGAACTATTGTGGACTTCAATAAAAACCGTGGAGTCTTCAGTTGGTGCATGGGCTGGTCCCATAATATGCCTTATTTTATCAGACAAATTGTAAGTGTGCATTTGTCTTGTCCACGATGTATTAAAATATTTCCATCTGATTTTACACAAGGATCAGGCGCTTGTTATCTCTTTTTCTCTAATAGGTACTGTGGGAGTTTGGTGAGCCCAAGAAGAAGCAGCCTGGACTTTTGTTACTCACATATCATGGACATTATGAGGACTTAAGTATTCTTTTTTTAATATATATGATTTTGGCTCATTTTTTTCACATGTTTTTTATGTGTTTACAATTTTCTTATGAGCCTATTATACTTATATTTTATGTTTTGTTTAGTCCTATGACATATTGAGTCATTTTTGTGATTTGCATTGCAAATTCATTTTTTAATTTAAATTTTCATTTTTTCAATATATTTTTATTTTTTTACCCATTTTTTTATTTGTATGCACACTTTTTTTGTTTTTTAACTATCCAATTATTTTTTTAAATATTTTTTAGGCAAGTTATACATTTGATTCATGCCATTTTATACTGATATATATCTATTTACAATAAACTATTATACCTGATGCAAACACTTGCCACATACTGTATGTCAGTACTGCAGCAATTTAGGTGTATTGGGTGAAGGGTGCTGTCTATATTTCTGTTAATATATATATATATATATATATATACACATGAAGTTCAGTCAGCACACTGCAGTAGAAAAGGTTATAATAGCAGATGCTAGTCCCATAGAAAATAAGTATGATACGAACCAATCCAAAGACCAGTAAAGAGACAGCACACCGCACGGGGTTAATCCAAAAATCTATATTCACAACATGAAATACACGTAAGCCAACGTTTCGGTCCCACAGAGAGACCTTCCTCAGGGCCGTGCAACCCACAAGTGCAAGTGACCACACATATATACCCTCACCCATAGTGCAATGCAAACAAAGGGAACCAATCACCAACATGCAATCAGACAGAATATGCAACATAGCTGTGCACAGACAATTGAAGTTAAAGGATTTCTTCTCTAAGAATATTGATATTAACTCTTTTGGAGACATCACCCCTAATCCATTTAAGACCAGGAGCACCTTTGACCCGCACTCACTGAACCCCAACATAGCTGCATTTATGAACTTGGTGACGAAAGACACACGGAAAATTCTGAAGAATCATAAGACCAGCTTTTTTAATACATCGAGAGAGGAGAGAGCTGCCCTGAAAATGCTACGGGAGAACAAGGGGATTATAGTGAGAGCAGCAGACAAGGGTGGAGGGATTGTGGTTTTAAATTATCAATACTATAAGCAGGAGATTGAGCAACAGCTTGCAGTTGTACATCATTATAGACGCCTCCCGGGGGATCCGACGATAGCCTACAAGAAGGAGATTGATGGCATCATCCGATTGGGCTTGAATAATGCCTGGATCACAGAAGAAACCAGTAAATTCCTGACTCAGGACCACCCTGTGATGCCAGTATTATACACACTACCCAAAGTACACAAATCTATAGTCGCACCACCGGGCAGACCCATCATCTCGGCCCGTGGGTCGCTGTGCCATCCCCTCTCGCAATTTGTGGACTTCTATCTACAGCCACTGGTGGCTGGAATGGGTTCATACATCAAGGACACCACGGACTTTATTGAGCAGCTCAGCCATCTTTCCGTTAACACAGCAGAATGTATTCTTGCTACGCTAGATGTGTCCAGCCTGTACACCAACATTCCCCATGCAGGGGGCCTAGAAGCAGTACGCACAAAATTGGAAGAACAGGGAGTCGAACAGGGTCCACCAGTTGACTTTCTCATGTTGCTCATTGAGGTCATCCTCCATAAGAACTTCTTTAAATTTGAGAAACACTACTACTTGCAACTTACGGGCACTGCCATGGGCTCAAATATGGCACCGTCGCACACTAATCTGTTTATGGATTTGTATGAACGGTTGCACATATTAACTGACACCACGCATGGACGGCATATCGTCAAATACCTTCGCTATATTGACGACATCTTCATTCTGTGGACGGGCAGTGAAGAGGAGCTGCTGACATTTGTTTCTGATTTAAACAAAATCCCCTCCACAATCCGTTTTACCCTCAACCACAGCTACCAGGAAATCGCTTTTTTAGACACCATAGTGTACAAAATTGGAGGCACGCTGGCTACTAGAATATACCGGAAGAGTACAGACAAGAACTCCCTTCTTTGTGCAGCCAGCCACCATCCTGTACCACTCAAGAGTGGTCTCCCATACTCCCAGCTTCTCCGAGTGAAAAGAATCACCACTGATCCAGAAGAATCCCAAAGGGCCTTGGCCCAAATGGCCGCACGCTTCCGGGAGAGGGGCTATTCGGCCAAGGACATCAATTTTGCCTTGCAAAAGGTTGGACAGGTTGATAGGGGTGAACTATTGACACCTTCGACAGGCAGACCGGTGAGCAATAGGCTCAATATAGTCAGTACATTCAGTACTGCTACCAACAGCATTAAGCGCTGCATTCGGGGCAATTGGCGCATCCTGGAGAATGACGAGAGGATTGGTGCATATGCTAGAAAGCCACCTCTATTCTGCTTTCGTCGGAGACCAAACATTGGTGACATGGTCACTGGATCTGACCCAATAGACAAATATGCCACACCCACCACTTGGTTAGCCAAAAAACCTGGTTCGTACCGCTGTCATGGCTGTACCAACTGCAACTATATGCAGCTGGGCCCTAGCTACAATCACCCGCATAGTGGCGCACCGATTAAAATCAAACAACAACTGAACTGTGAGTCTAAATTCGTGGTGTACCTTATTAAGTGTCCTTGTGGATTGCTGTACATCGGGAAGACTGTAAGGATGCTGAAAGAACGCATGGCCATGCACCGTTCAAACATCAGAAAAGCCCTACTGAGTGATGCCTCTGATGTAGACCTGAAGTGCCTACCTGTGGCTAGACATTTCAAGGAAAAAAGGCATACACTGGCCACACTTTGTTGTATGCCTATTCTGCAGGTTCCAGTCCCCCCCCCGTGGGGGTGACAGGGGCAGGACTTTGCTTAAACAGGAAGCAAGGCTTATCTATGAACTAAGAACTATGACACCTGGTGGCCTAAATGAGGAACTTTCACTTAGCTGCTTTTTGTAGCAGTCTCCCTGCTTTCACTTGACTTTGCATTATGCCTTTTTTATGTTTGTCACTCATACTCTGTTGCATCACTCCCTCTGCACTTTTGCACTTCCTTTGTCCTTATATACTATGGTGATGCTATGCGCTCCTTGTGCTCTATACCTCTACCTGTCCCCCTGTGGTTCACCTTAACGCTCTGTGTATTACTATTCTGTTTAGCCCATTATTACTGTCAGTGTGTGGGTAACTGTGCACCGAGGCGGTTTTTCAGACTGCGCATGTGCGTTTTGCGCTGCCGGCGTCCCTGGTGGCCAGGGAGAGTCAATGAGGCGTCTGCTCACAGCTGTGATGCGCGGCGTACTCTCCTTGCTGGCGCTCCGGCAGTCAATATGTTTTGGCCCACTGCAGATGCGCGGCGCGCGACCTTCCCCCGCAAGGGCAGTAGACCCTGGGACCAGTGTCTAAAGGGTGTCTTTCTCCTAATAGTTTAAGTGCCTACTCTCATGTCATGATGAGTCATTTGGATAATCAGGTAATAGGGGAGGGGGCACGGAGCACAGCTATGTTGCATATTCTGTCTGATTGCATGTTGGTGATTGGTTCCCTTTGTTTGCATTGCACTATGGGTGAGGGTATATATGTGTGGTCACTTGCACTTGTGGGTTGCACGGCCCTGAGGAAGGTCTCTCTGTGGGACCGAAACGTTGGCTTACGTGTATTTCATGTTGTGAATATAGATTTTTGGATTAACCCCGTGCGGTGTGCTGTCTCTTTACTGGTCTTTGGATTGGTTCGTATCATACTTATATATATATATATATATATATATATTGAAGTGCTGTATGCTGGGTGATAATGGTGAAAGGTGGGGTTGCAGACCTGCCTAAGGGCCTCATGCAGTAAGCGTCGATTATGTGAAATCGGCAATCTTACCGATTAGTCATGTTATTGGCGATTTTTCCTCTCCGTATGCAGTAAGTGCCGAATACATTCAAAATCAAGCCGAAAACAAATCCGCCCACTCTCACGATGATTAGCCGATCACACACAGGTGTATCGGCGTGCGTGGCGCGGTGCTGTTAGGTTGCCCAATCACAAATCTTGCTGAATCAGGCGAAACAAGCATGTTTTGGATTGCGCGCCATATTTAAAGGCAACGTGTACTGCTAATCATTCTCTGTGTTGTTGGGAGTGAGAGAGAGAGAGACGCACAGAGCTGGCTGTTTGAACATTTGCATATTGACTGAGAGACTTGTTGTGTTTAGGGTGAGCTCTGTCCATTGTTGTTTTGTTTACATCTTTGTCTTGTTTTATATGTGGAAGTGTTTCGTGTGATTGGCTGTACATTTCTTGTCTGTTTTTTGTGAGTGCTGGAAGTATGCCCGCAAAGCGTGGGAAGAGTGATGCTGGTGGGAGTGGGAGTGCTACTCGTGCGAGTACGCGTCGGAGTGAACGTACTGTTCAGGGGAGTGATGTTGCTGAGAGTGAGAGTGGTGTTGCAGGGAGTGGGAGTGCTGGTGCTGCGAGTGGTGTTGCTGGGAGTGGGAGTGCTGTTGCTGGGAGTGGGAGTGCTGTTGCTGGGAGTGGGAGTGCTGTTGCTGGGAGTGGGAGTGCTGTTGCTGGGAGTGGGAGTGCTGGTGCTGGGAGTGCTGGTGCTAGGAGTGTGAGTGCTGTTGCTAGGAGTGTGAGTGCTGGTGCTAGGAGTGGGAGTGCTGGTGCTAGGAGTGGGAGTGCTGGTGCTAGGAGTGGGAGTGCTGGTGCTGGGAGTGCTGCTGGTGGCGCAGTTGCTGATGGGGTGGATGGTGGTGGCATGCTTGCTGGTGGGCAGCTTTTGGAGGCTCTTCCATTGGAAGAAGGAGAGTCCAGTCAGCACCAGCCAAGCTCTGACCCTAAACCTGCTCGGAAGAAACGTGTGGAGAAGCCACGTAATCCTCGCTTCAATGACCAGGAAAATACAGCTCTTGTCACTGGCATTCTGGAGCACTATGACAGTATATATGGACATTTACTAGGTAAGTGTACTGTACCTTTACATTTATTATTCAAATACATGTGATCCTAGGTCATCTGAGTTTTGTTCATATGCAAATATGGGTTCACAATATCTTTCTATGTTAATTAGTCTGGAAACACAGCTTTTTATCATGCGTTACAAGGACAACTAAACACAGGCGGTCAATTTGCCATAACTGCATACAATATGAATGCAAGCTTGCTTACATGTATAGGTTTAGTAGTGAATGCTCATGTGCTTCACATATTACACCTAAAACAGCATGTTTGCTATCTCTTGGAACAGCTAGCAGTGTAGGAAACTGGTGCTTCTATTATTATTAATTTACCTCATATATTTGATATGTTTTTCAAGGGCGGACAAGTTCAGCAAGCAGAAAAGAAATGTGGGACACAATAGTCATTGGTGTCAATGCGTGTGGGAATCATGTGAGGGACAAGCGGAGTTGTCACAAGAGATTTGATGATATTAGGTCCAAATTGAAAAAGAAAATACAACACCAACGCATGCATGCTACTGGCACTGGAGGTGGCCCGACACCACAACGTCTCATATTAAGTCCATTGGAGGAGCTGCTTCGGGGAAAATTACTTCCCGTCGTCGTGGAAGGCTTACCTGGTGACCGTGATATTGGAATTTATCCCTCACAATTTCCACCAGGTGAGAAATATTAATGTACTAGGCGTGTCGTTGCTTACAGTTATTTTGCATATTTACACTGCTTTTTATACTGTCTTCACAATATAAGCATACCTGCATCTATATATGTATATGTCTGATTCTGTATATATATATATATATCTAAATAGACATATATGTTGTAGTCCTACTAAAAGCAGTAACTAATATAGCACGTGCCATTGCGTGCTCATTTACATGTGAATTCCCAAAATGCATTGCTGCAGTGGAAGCAATTGATGGTGGGCGAAGATGGGGAACAACAGGGTAGTACACATGTGTAACACATGTTAATGAGAAATGATTACTAGCTACAGGTACAGAACATAAATATGTAGAATATTATTGTGTATTTTATTTATTTTACTCCGACAAACATGACATTATTGCCTATTTTAAGCATGCATCAAATATATTGCATGCAACGGCCTACAAACATCACTTGCACTAACACATCTATAGTTGTTAATGAAAAGGTCCATTTTTGATTTAAGTCATATACAGACAGCATAATGAGGCACACGTATCATATGTTATGTCATTGTTTTCATAACTTAAAAACTGCACACGACTATTTAGCTCATCTACCATTGTGTTAAAGCAGCTGCAATTAATATCTCATCACAGCATACACTTCAACAGAGGGGGTGGGGTTCAGCACACACACTAATTACAGCCTCATTTTAGGGTCAACTTAGTTCACACCATTTTCACCTGTTTCAAGTAATTGAAAGGTGTGGCTGATTAGGCTTTTTGGGGAAGGGAATACCGTTCTTACAACCTCACTAGCACAACTGAAGTTAATCACACTCATTTGAAAGCTTCACTTTAGCTACTAAATGCCCCAACAACTCATTACTTATCAAAGCGTACGTCCCACATTAGTTCACTCATATCTATAGTTGAACTACTATCAACGACACATTATCACACACTGCATGTCTTGTCTTGTTGAGTCACAGCCACATTCAGGTGTGCCACATCTTTTTCCAATATGACCACATTCATGATAACCATTGTGAATGGTCATCTCATGATAGTTATGTACATTATGATACTGATATCACTACACAACATATGATTTTTATGTACAAATTTAATCTATTTATCCTCACGCATTACTGCAGAAACATAGTATGTTGTATGTTAGGGAACTCAAAAGTTCTAAGTACACAGGCATGTACATTGTTATTACAACTATTTATGTTCACTTTCACACACACGTTTTGGGTAAAGGAACTGATGCTGTTAGGTACTCATAAATACAGAACATACAATAACTGTTTGTTCAATATTTACACATGTAATTGTAAAACTAATGTTATTGTTAAATATAGTTGCCCCTGGAGGACATGTGTCACCTGAGACGGAACAAGTGTCTTCACCTGGGTCAGCCAGCTCAACACACCTAGAAGGTGAGTGTATCAGTTGGTGGCCATATAATATGTGCTCTTCTATATGTTATGTTGTCATGTTCATTATTTGTTTAGCACATCTTCTTTAAATAGGATTACTTAGTGTATGTGAAAATGAAGTGTAAGGCAACATGTATTGTGTTACTGATGTTAACTATCGTGTAGGAGTTGTGAGTTTAGAGCAAGTTTTCATTCATTCATATTTCATACTGAGTCCAAACATTATTCTTAAGTCAAGGTAGTTTTTAATGTGAGGTTATAAAACTTATGGAAACATGTTAGTTGTTACTTATGACACAGTAGAATTACATAGTAACACAGCAGAGATTAACATTACATTTAATAATGTGTACATTTATTTGTAGAACATGATGAAGAGGATTATGATGATGATGATGATGATGACGCCACCGCCATAGACACACAAATAGAAGCAAGTGACCATGAAGACGTTCCAATTGAAACTGTTTTACCGCCAAATCGTCCAGCAAATACGACATACGATGCAATTGTAGCTTCTGAGGGAAAAATTGTGGAAGCAGAAAATCGTCGCCATTCTGACCTCATGACAGTGCTGGAAAGGATGATTGCACTGCAGGAAGAAACAGTTTCACAATTGGCACATCTCCACAGAGTCTTCATTGAAGTGCCGAAACAGTTGCAAAAAATCAACACCTCATTCGAAGCATTAGTAGTTCAGCAAACACAAGCTAATTACTTGAGAATGACGAATGTAGCACAATTCAACTTGAACAGCTCACAGGCAGGATCTGTTCATGCTGGTCAGTTTTCACCACATGCTTCTGATCTTCATTCACCAGGTCCAAATGTTACCGGTCAAGTAGCAGACATTGCTGTGCAGGTTCCTGACGACATACTACCGCTGCCATCTGTACAAAATCAGCAGCTGACACCTACAAAGGAGCCCACAAAAACAAAACACAAGCAGTTACTACTGACCAGTTTTTGGTCAAAAACAACAAAAGACACACATGAAACAGACCAACCATCACTTGTGCAGTGTCTACCAACTTGCTCACATGTGTCAGTGGGCACAAGCCCTGTCGGTGAGTCACTGGCCACAAGCCCTGTAGGGGAATCACTGCCCAAAAGCCCTGTAGGTGAATCACTGCCCAAAAGCCCTGTAGGTGAATCACTGGCCAAAAGCCCTGTAGGTGAATCACTGCCCAAAAGCCCTGTAGGTGAATCACTGCCCAAAAGCCCTGTAGGTGAGTCACTGGCCACAAGCCCTGCCCGAGAAGTGCCAGAGGCCACTCAAAGTGGCTCTGTTGTAGCTAAAGTTGGTGGCAAACGAAAAAGGAAAATTCAAGAGACAACAAGCAGGCCTGTTACTCGGTCTCAAAAGGAACAAAAAAAATAAATGTTCTAATTCACAAAATATGTCTTTGGCCTTGTTTTGTTGACTTCAGATTATCTAATTAATATTGTATGTATGCTGAAGAGGGTGTTGTTTCCAAACTTTCAAATATGTTCTTGTACACGTGAAGTTTTGGAAATGTTAACACTCCTAATTAATGAATAGTGTTATAAATAATTATGTTTTAATCGTCTGTTCAGTAATGGTCCACCAGGAGCCAGTTGCTAAGTTTAGAGAAGCTGCCATTGACTTTGCAGCAAAACATTGCATTTGGGTGTGTTACTTGATGTAATCATTGCATCTGCATATTATTCACATGCAATTATAAAAGTACCTATTTAACTGCAAACATCTTTCTTGTACATGTACAGCAGGATTTTGTGTTAAATATTACTTACCTTTGCTGCCCATTGTAATGTTGTCCTTTAATCATTTATGTGTTCTTGTTTCAAGAACATCTCTGAATTTATACGAATATATATGTAGTATGTATGCATATATGCACACACACACACACACACACACACACACACACACACACTGTGTGTGTGTGTATGTATATATATAGTACTATCTAAACTGGCATAGATGTATTTACAAAAAACATACACTTCATGCTTCCTTGTGAAAACACAGTATTTAAATAATACAGGCCTAATGTTTGAGAACTATACTAAGTGTGAGCCTCTAACATTATTGGGTGCAAACAAATGTTTATTACTTAATTCACTCATGTTTATCACCATTTAAATAGGTTTCATACAAGGCCTACTTACTGCCATCAATATGTTGTGTGTACTCCAGCAATATTTAAAAAAAAAAAAAAAAAAAAAATTTTATATATATATAATATATATATATATATATATATACACATACACATACACATACACATACACACAATATACATATAGTACAAGATACACTTTATATATATATATATTTATGAGAGAGATATATTTATATATATATATAGATACACACGTATTTAAACTCATGCAGACAGGGACTTAACCAGACTTTCAAATACACACAGAAATGTATGTGGGAAAAAAACATTTCATTTTGCAGGTGTGTGTATTTACTGATATGGCTGTCTAAGCACTATTTTCACACAGTACTCTTTGTTATTTTGCAAGAAAACTCAATGTTACTGAATGAAAAGTGTAGTAATGTTTTCAGAAACGAGATAAAAAAAGGATACATGTTTGTCCCACATGCGGCTATCACAATCCACAAATGTTCAAGCAATTAAAACTAGAAATCCAATTGGCGTTTGAAATAAGGAGTTACAGTTTATACTTTTGTTGACCTTGAAAAGGAAACACAGCAATTTGTTAGCCATTGAGCAGTTTCATTTTGATGAGCAAAGAACAGATACCTGCACACATCTTTTGTGCTACTCTGCAATGGCTGATGAATTGGTGAAAATTATGAATCCGAATTTAGGTTATAAATACATGGTATCAGAAGCAATTTTATCAACTTGCGGACACCAAGCAAGCACACGCCAAATCTATGATTTGATTCGAGCAAAATATCCTTATTACCAAAACCGTCGGCATGCGCGCAATTTTAATTCCTCAATAAGATTCACTTTATCAACTAATGACTTTTTTGAACGTGTGCAGGATAAGCTAGAACACAACTATGGTTTCTGGAAGATTGCCAAAGAAAAACATTTCACCGTGAAAGAAGGCACATATATTGTGGTTAAAGGCATATTTATTCCTAATGCCAATAGCAATGGATCCGCTACTACTGTTCCGTGTGAATCGATACCTGCTGCAATATCTGCACCCTCCATTCCTGAAACCCACATTGTACAAGAACATAACTACTATGATTATGTACCAAGCCTTTCAGCTGAAAATGCATTGGAATGGGTACCCGAAGAAATGAACATACCTCCCGACCAATTGTTTGAAGAAAGCAGTGGCGATTCCTATGAGCGCTTCATGGAGGAGATGTGTGTCATACTGGATTCAGCGGGTGGGTCAAGCGTGGATGAAAAAGCCTTGCATTTCTGGAGCGACCAGTTGCAGCCAGACGAAGAGTTAATTCTAGAAGAATGGTAAATATAACAACCGTTATGAGTTGACTCTGCGTTTAAAAATTTTTTTTTTTCTAACCACCATTTTCTTTTTCAATGCGTGGATACAGCGTAACATAGCAGACTGCATAAAATGTCGCGATCACAAACAAATTGTTTCCGAATACAATATAGTAGAACCTGAAAGAGTAGTACACATTGCTGACGGAATAAATATACGTACTTTCCTATCACTTTAAACATATTAGCAACATTTTACCATAACTCTAACACATACCTGTTTTGTTATCATGCTACATCTACAACATTTAAAAGCGGGTCCACCACGTATGACGTGGGACCCTTGTCATGGACCAAGGCGTCCTTAAAAAGGATTACGGATGTAAGTCCCGCCCCCAAGCGACGTGCGCGCCTCAAAGCCTATTGGCTGTCATGTTTTGTTATAGTAACGGTAACTGCAGTGTGTCATGTGTGCGGCTCAGTGTTTGTAGGCGTCAACTGGGCGTTAGCCGAATGTTAATTGAGTGGGAGGAGTGTTAGCGTGCGTTTCACGCTGGCTTAACATGACGTCACACGTATTGCATTTGCGCATTGTGTTATCGGCCATCCTTTCTGTCCAAACACGTCTGTTTAAAAAGAATACAGATGTACTCGTTTAGAACGAATGTAGTTTCGTATTCATTGTATTTGAAATAAAGATTTTATGTTTAATGATATTTTCAAGATGTATTGAACGCACAACGTACGCTTTGTTTTGCGCATGCGCAAACAGTTAGTGCAGCCAAGCGTGAAGTGCGTGCGCACACTAAGATGTGCACGCACATTTTTCAGTATACAGGCAACGTTCACATCATATACATAGTTATGCCTGCTACAAATTTAAATAAACATTACATACTGATGTACACTTGTAGTTCTAACATATAAGTGAGTGACGTGTGTATGTACACAATCATATAGAGCTGTGTAACGCGTTGTCACGGATACATATATAGTAAGGTGCCATCTTTGACCATCATGTGTTTGCTGTATTTCAGAGATGTCGGGGAAGATACAATCAGATCAATGTATGATTTCTGAAGAGTCTACCTTTATATGAGATGATTGTGAGGAGGAGCCACCGACTACTATACTACATATGGAACTAATTTTATATTGCTTGCAGCGCTTATTAACAAACAATTAAAAATGTGATACCCTTATGCCTATATTGCATAAGCACTTAATTAACATAATGATGTTGCAAAATAGTGCCTCATGAATTTTTATTGAGTGTTCTTTAATGACTACTATCATTTTATGGCATGGTGTGTTTTATATATAACAACCATTCCCACTCTGCTAACACATTTGTGTATTCTATTGTGTAATGGAACGTATGACTGTCGAAACTATGTAACAATAATAATAATAATAATAATAATAATTATAATATGAGCATGTTCATGTATAGCGCTGCTAGTTGTACACAGCGCTTTACAGACACATTTTTCAGGCTCAGGTCCCTGGCCCGTGGAACTTACAATTTATTTTTGGCCGCCTGAGGCACAGGGAGATAAAGTGATTTGGCCAAGATCACAAGGAGCCGACACCGGGAATTGAACCAGACTCCCCTGCTTCAAACTCTCAGTGCCAGTGTGTGTCTTTACTCACTGAGCCACTCCTTCTCCCAATGTAAAGGACACTTACAACCAACTAGCCCTTTATTGTTAAAAATCTCTTGTTACATGGGTATGTTGATAAAATGGTTTGGGACTGTAGCAATTAATGTTATTGGCCAGATGTTGTGGTCCCCTACAATGCATGATGTTCTGAATATGACATCAACATCATGTAATGAAGTACGTTTCTGTGTATATTTCATTAACCTAACTAACTATAGTTTACTGTGTTTATTAAACGTTCTAAAAATACATAGTATAGTCAATATGATGATATAAGCTACCATAATAAAGCTGGTGTTATCATTTGTCGGTGTTATACATGGATCCTACACAAATTGATACAGACACAAACAGTTGTCTTAAAAAGTGTGTCTATGCTAATGTGCACGTGATTGACGTTACAATTGTGAGAATACTTGATAATTATCATCATGATAATGATGAAGTGACGTGATTTATATTGCAAAAATATTACCAACATTGTCATATAGGTAAATTAGAAATGCTAAATGACAGTAACATTTACAACAAAATTGTGTTTTCTGTTAACAGTTTTACACTTGGTACATGTAGGACACATCCACACACGTGTGACTTATACATACACATGTCACAAATTTAAATTAATGTTGACTATTAATTCCTAGCATTAAAAAACACCTACATTGCTAAATATAAGATGTAGTACGCATTGTTGTGATTACAGGCATTCATGCATGGAGTGTTATGATCAGTCAATTTCATCCGTGATGAATGAGCTCCCGTAAGTAAACAAATAAGTACAGTTATCCCCTTGTCTCCAAACAGCTCTATATTACATTAATGGAATTTATAAGGAAACATACATAAAATGTGATGAAATGTGAGTAATCATTTTCTAATACAATGCACATGAAAGCTCAAGAGTAGCTAAATGCATATACATGATACAGAAAGTACATGTATGTTACATTTGTGTTTAAACCAATATGTTGGGTTTTTACTTAAAATAATTATAGGAAGATTGAGGTAGGCACATCTTATGAGAGATGTCAGCAAATATACATACCATGATCAGTCATACTGGAGATATACCTATAATGCAAAGGAACAATATATAAATTGCAAACATTGACATGCCATCTTCAGTACCGTAAACAACACAGCAAAGTGTGTATTTGGTGTTAAATGTGCAACACCATGTATATTTAATCACATTCAAAATGTAAATCAGCCTGGTGTACACATCATATGGATGTACATGTTACACTGCACCAATAACATTGTATGTAAGCATACTAGAAACATGAATGAGTATGGGCATAATATGTGTATTGTGTTAGCATAAGGAACAACACAATGCTAAAATATTAGTGCTTTGTTACCCCAGTTGTATTCACATACACACAACTAAAGTACAATTGAAGAGGGATTATATAACCTGTGCAACAATAACATACCGGTGCCACATCCCTTTGTGCACACAGCAGAGAAAAGAAAGGTGTGCAACCCATATTCATCTGTGTCCTAACAGAAGGTTATATAAAAAAACATTAATGTTAATATAACATAATAAAAATATAAAAGTAGAACTTGGAACATATCAGTTTTTACTTACAAGAAAAAAATGAATTGATGAGATTCTGGCGTGTCTGGCCACCACTGGCTGTTTGTTCATTTTCAGCAGCTACATGGGTGGGATGCTCGTCTACCAAAGGCTCAGCTAGGTCTGATTGTACATTGTGCCTGAGTGCAACATTGTGCAAAATGCAACAGGCAAGGATAATATCAGACACTTTTTGAGGCTTGTATAGAAGAGCCCCACCAGTTCTGTCCAGACACCAAAATCTGTCTTGAGTAGGCCAAATGTCCTCTCTATAACAGATCTTGTAGATATATGGGCTGCATTGTACCTCTCCTCTGCTACAGTTTGAGGGTTTAGCACCGGAGTCAAGAGCCACGGCCTAATTCCGTATCCTGAGTCACCTATAATGAATGGAGCACACATAAGCTGACATTAGTGATCAAATTGTACAATGCCAACATTCCTAAATAAAAATGTGTTTTGTGTTATAACATGTAAATGTGTACTCACCCAGCAGCCAACCATGTTCAAAATGTCCCTCTTCGAACGCATGGAAGACTGAAGAGTTCCTCAGGATAGAGGAATCGTGACTGGAACCAGGGAATTTGGGTACCACATGCATTATCCTCATCGTCGCATCACATACCACCTGTACATTGAGTGAATGGTAGTGCTTACGATTGCGGTACACATGCTCACTCTGACTAGGTGCAATCAAAGCAACATGTGTGCAATCGATTGCACCCAGCACACATGGTATCCCTGCTATATTATAAAAGCCAGTCCTGACTTCCAGCCACTCTGTCGCCTCTGTAGGAAAATGAATATAATTCCTAGCGCGTCTATTGAGTGCATAGAGAAACTGGGTCAAGGCCCGCGAGAATGTAGATTGCGAGACCCCGCCCACTATACCCACAGTTGTCTGGTATGACGCGGAAGCAAGATAATGTAATGAGCACAGCATTTTAACAAGCCCAGGGACTGCACGACCTCTGGCTGTGAAAAAATCTAAATCTCCCCTTATCTCCTGATAAAGAGATAAGATTGCTGCTGAACTCAAACGATAGCGACTTACAATCTCCTCCTCACTCATCCCATCTAACAGGGTTCTCTCCCTGTACAGACGCGGACGAGGCACAACTTTTCTCCTCTGTCTTCTCCTCTGATCTCCTGTCCCTCTCCCTGTCCCTCGGCCTGTCCCTCTCCCTGTCCCTGTCGTATCCGCGTGACTGTCCCTGTCACTGTCCCTCGGTGTGTCCCTCCCTTGCCCTAAGTCATTCTCTTCATCAGCAAGCATGTCATAGAAAAGAATGTTCCTCCGTCTCCTAAACAATCTCAACATTTTGAAATGAGTAGCTGTGAATGAGCAGGTAATGGGCGTCCTTTAAATAGGTATGTGATGATGTCAGGTGACATAGTAAAATGCAAGGTGTTACATTAACATAATAAAGTACTTGTGTGGCAAGCTGTGTGCAGTTGTTGTTATAAGTATTTGTTGTGTGTATTCTGCAGGGAATGATGATATTTGCCAATGATGTGACGTGATGCTTTGTACAAACATTGCTTGCAAATAAATAGTTGCATGTGCAATGCATGTAAAACTTGTGAACGCAAGAGTCAGTCATGTAATGAGACAAAAAGGCTGAGATTGATGTGGGAAAAGTTTTGTGTAACATGTGTAATTAGCCATGTTATTGTGACATGTTGCCAACAATGAATAGTCGTGTGCATATGCATGCATTTCTGTAATGAGGATAGTTGCTATAGAATGAGTTTACAAGGTGTCCCAATGATGAATTACTGTACATGTGTGTATAAGTTAGGTTGAAGTGCTTGTAATGCTACGGTTACAATGTAAACATGCAATGTGATTGAGCGTCCAATAAGTGACGTCATGAAAATAGGGAGGACCCAAACGTAGATGTAAACATGAGAATTTAGATGTACATGAACGTTTAAAGATGCGTGACACATTACAAGCATTGTGTAATGTAAAGGAACATGAATATACTGTGTATGTGTGACATGTGTGACATCATGTAAACAATTGTCGCTCAATTCAGTAAAATGTGTGATATGATGTGAGGTTCTCCTTTAAGAGTTGAGTATAGTATTTTCCCTTGACACATCATCACATGATGAGTAATGTGACACGCAAATGCTGAAAACATGTAAAAGTACAATGTTATGCAAATAATACACGTCAGCCGTGACACAATGCAGGGAATGCCCCCCACACTGTAATGCAAATGACGTTTGTATTGTGAGCAATGAAACGTAAACAGTACTATACTGTTATACGTCCCCGCTCCATTGACTCCATTGATGTACAGAAGATTTTTTTTTTCTAAGTGCCGTTCCGGCAGCCTTAGCGATCGTTCTCCCGTCCAAACTGCCAACTTTAGTTGGCGGGAGAAATCGGCCATAACATCTCAATTTCGTAGTGCCGATCAGCCCCGATAAGCTGATTTTTTTTGTTGAATCCAGCCGATTTAAAAAAATGGCGATCAGTGGCGAAAACAGGCTTATCGGCAGCCGACTGGCCATAACAAAATAATCGGCTCCGAAACCTGGCGAAATCAAGCACTTATCGGCGCTTACTGAACAACAAACCCAATTTTGGCTATAAAATGGTGATAATTCCCTTATCAACGCTTACTGCATGAGGCCCTAAGACTTGCAGATGAGCATACAGTTGTATTTGTATATATATATACCTAATTTTTAGACATGCTAAGGAACAGATGATTGTTATTATATATATATATATAATATATATATATATATATATATATATATATATATATATATATATATATATATATATATATATATATATATATATATATATATATATATATATATAATATATATATATATATATGAAACACACAAAAAAGTATGTTGCTCAACACTATATATAAGTAGATAAATCAGACCCCAATATAAGTACTGCCTAATAGGGTACACAGAAAATATATACACCCAAGTAGACAGAAAAAATATATGTATAAAGGGGTAAGCTGATGGTGCTGGGGGAAAGATGCAAATATGAAAAACACACCACGAAAGAGACAAAGACAGTCCCCTAAGCTAGCACTCTAAGTATCCTACCAACATAGCCTAAATAGAGTTTGACAAAAAGACCCGAATATTCCTTCAAGGCAAAAAATGAACAAGATTTTATTACAGCAGCAAGACACACTAACTTAAAAACATGAACAAACAAATGGCAGCTGAAAATATGAAGGCAGTGATTCTACAAAAGTAAATGCTGATAGTTGAACCAAAAAGCTATGATGCGTCTAATTTATAAAAATATATAATGAGGCAAGCAAAAAACAAAAATGGGACAAAAAACTATCAAAAAAGATATTGCATCTAATGGAACCCTAAAGCAAAAATAAACTGAAAGCATATGGAAAAGTATGAAATCAATAGTGCTATGTACAGAAAACATGAACATAGACAAAAAATATACCTTAAAGCCAAGGGAAAGGCACAGGGGAGAAAAAAATGAAACCAACTCATACCCTGATCAGCATATACAATAATGAATACAAAAATCCTGCAGCATGAATATATAGAGTGACAATGGTCATAGCACATAAGTAGATAGAGACAAAGTTAAGAACTGTTGCACATTGCAAACATGCAGATTGCCAGGAACCAAGAGAAACAGTAACACCAGACAGCAGAGGGAAATATACTCAGCTGTCGCCAGATAGCACACGAGTTCAGTCCTCTGTGGAGATATTGCAAAACGTTGTCTTTTGAAAGATTCAAATAAAGTCCATAGTTACTGTGCTGCAGGTATCACGCCAGAGAAATCATATACAGCTACCAAATGAATACACTCTACGCGTTTCGGCCGTCGGTGGCCTTCATCCCGGAGTGATAGATTAAAAGTAGAGGCAAGCTAGTCTATATAGGAAATGAGATAAGTATACAGCGTTCCTCCCACACCTCTAAACCAATAGCATAGGCAGAGTTAAATTATTGACATCATCAGCACTGTTGCAGACACTTAGCTAATCATGGGTAATCCCCCCCCGGGGCACTCAGCCTTCCAGCTGTTATACTCTATCAGCTGCACATGCGCGGTGGGTAAGTATATGCACATTTTACCTGCATAGCCAATGGTAAATGGTTGCAATGGTAAGTACTGTATAAAGCCTTGATATCAGCCTCCTCGGCCCTCGTGCAAATATCAGATTGATTAAATGTCAAAACAGAAGGCGCAAGGTATGCTGGTCATTATAGTTTCCAAGCCATGAGTGATGTCATCGAAGGCTGTGTGTCAGAGTCTTTAGTAGCAAGCGCATGTGATGCTGCTCAATGTAGTTTCAGCAATACTCATGCGCAGGAGATGTACTGACTCCCGTCCCGCTTGACAAGCCGTGACTAACGTCATCTTTGACTGTACTGTATACAGCGTGTCTGATTCTGTAGTAGAGCGGTGATGGTCAGAAAGAAGTACAGTATATACAAGAGAGACAAGAGTGTTAGGTATGCATATTACAATTCTAGAAACACAGTATAATTCAGAGCAAATATAAATTTAAAAGAAACCACTCATTAAAATAATAAATAGTAGAACAGAGAATAACAGAGAGACAGAAGCAGAACAAAGTGGGTGATGAACAATGTAGTAAAAACGGTGATGCTACAATGATGTTACATTTCCCATGACTGTTCTGTAAAGTGGGTACTCACTTCAATAAAGAAAAAGGAAAAACAAATAATGGAATGGGGAAGGGAAAAATAAGAGGGAAAGGGGAGAGGGGGGGGAAAGTAAAAGTGAAAAAAAAGGGAGGAAAAAAAAAAAGAAGGGGGGGGGGACAAAAAGGAGGGGGGAGGATGGCAGAAAAAGAAGAGAAGGGAACCCAATGAAACACTACAGAAACATAGCAAACCCAAGGGAATCGTTCATTCCCCTAGGTTGCATGGTATTAAGGAGAATGATCCAGCGACATTCCCTTTTAAGTAGCGCTTTTTCTAAATCCCCGCCTCGAATGCCCAAAGATATTTTGTCAAAAGCAAAAGCTAACATGCAAGTACTATCTGAGGTGTGACACTGCAAAAAGTGTCTAGCCACAGATGTAATTTTCTTACAGGCATCCAAATCCCGCTGTGCTGATCGAATGTTCCTTGTATGTTCGAGGATCCTGAACCGAAGTTCGCGGATAGATAACACCCTTAGACTTACAATTAAGGGTGTATCCAATGTTATAGATTTTGGTCTGATCACTATTTGAAAATGTGTCAGTCTGCAGCATGTATTTGTAGGCTGAACAGTTGTTACATTTAGAAAATCCTGCTTTTCTGATTGTGAGGAATGTCTCGCTGGTGTGGGGAATATAATGACTGTGTACAAAACGGTCTTTTAAATTGGGAGATCGTCGACCCGTTAGGTTGACCCTATCGCCTACTGCTTCCCTAAGTTCCCCATCAGTGCATAGGATAGGCCAATGTTTCTGTAAGATGGATTTTAGGTCTCCCCATCTGTCATTATAGGTACCAATGAAACGTGTTATAGAATCATTATTCTTCTTTTTAGGTTGTAGTAGTGTCTCACGTTTGTTACTCATACTGTGGTGATACCCTTGATGAATGTATTTACTGCTGTAACCTCTGGAGGAAAATCTGTCCCGCATTTCAACAGCCCTAGATTCGAAACATTCCTCTGTTGAACAATTACGTTTCAACCTTAGAAACTCACTTCGAGGAATGCCCCGAATCTGATGCTGCTGGTGGAAGCTGGAGGCATGCAAAATGGAGTTTGTGGAGGTAGACTTCCTGAAGATGTCCATGACTATGTTGCCACCCCCATCGACAGAGATCTTGAGATCCAAGAAATCAACCGATGTGGTGCTTGATTTGCAGGTTTTTTTTCCTCCCTTTTTTTTTTTTCACTTTTACTTCCCCCCCCCCTCTCCCCTTCCCTCCCCCCTCTCCCTTTCCCCACTTATTTTTCCCTTCCCCATTCCATTATTTGTTTTTCCTTTTTCTTTATTGAAGTGAGTACCCACTTTACAGAACAGTCATGGGACATGTAACATCATTGTAGCATCACCGTTTTTACTACATTGTTCATCACCCACTTTGTTCTGCTTCTGTCTCTCTGTTATTCTCTGTTTTACTATTTTTTATTTTAATTAGTGGTTTCTTTTAAATTTATATTTGCTCTGAATTATACTGTGTTTCTAGTATTGTAATATGCATACCTAACACTCTTGTCTCTCTTGTATATACTTCTTTCTGACCATCACCGCTCTACTACAGAATCAGACACGCTGTATACAGTCAAAGATGACGTTAGTCACGGCTTGTCAAGCGCATGAGTATTGCTGAAACTACATTGACCATCATCACAGGCGCTTGCTACTAAAGACTCTGACACACAGCCTTCGATGACATCACTCATGGCTTGGAAACTACAATGACCAGCATACCTTGCGCCTTCTGTTTTGACATTTAATCACTCTGATATTTGCACGAGGGCCGAGGAGGCTGATATCAAGGCTTTATACAGTACTTACCATTGCAAGCGGGATGGGTGAATAATCTAATCTATGACTATGCCATTATGTATGCTGTGCCTGATTATGTCTATCTTGGCTATGCAGGTAAAATGTGCATATACTTACCCACCGCGCATGTGCAGCTGATAGAGTATAACAGCTGGAAGGCTGAGTGCCCCGGGGGGGATTACCCATGATTAGCTAAGTGTCTGCAACAGTGCTGATGATGTCAATAATTTAATTCTGCCTATGCTATTGGTTTAGAGGTGTGGGAGGAACGCTGTATACTTATCTCATTTCCTATATAGACTAGCTTGCCTCTACTTTTAATCTATCACTCCGGGATGAAGGCCACCGACGGCCGAAACGCATAGTGTACTGTATTCATTTGGTAGCTGTATATGATTTCTCTGGCGTGATCCCTGCAGCACAGTAACTATGGACTTTATTTGAATCTTTCAAAAGACAACGTTTTGCAATATCTCCACAGAGGACTGAACTCGTGTGCTACAGTATCTGGCGACAGCTGAGTATATTTCCCTCTGCTGTCTGGTGTTACTGTTTCTCTTGGTTCCTGGCAATCTGCATGTTTGCAATGTGCAACAGTTCTTAACTTTGTCTCTATCTACTTATGTGCTATGACCATGGTCACTCTATATATTCATGCTGCAGGATTTTTGTATTCATTATTGTATATGCTGATCAGGGTATGAGTTGGTTTCATTTTTTTCTCCCCTGTGCCTTTCCCTTGGCTTTAAGGTATATTTTTTGTCTATGTTCATGTTTTCTGTACATAGCACTATTGATTTCATACTTTTCCATATACCTTTAGTTTATTTTTGCTTATCATAGCATTACGGTTCCATTAGATACAATATCTTTTTTGATAGTTTTTTGTCCCATTTTTGTTTTTTGCTTGCCTCATTATATATTTTTATAAATTAGACGCATCATAGCGTTTTGGTTCAACTATCAGCATTTACTTTTGTAGAATCACTGCCTTCATATTTTCAGCTGCCATTTGTTTGTTCATGTTTTTAAGTTAGTGTGTCTTGCTGCTGTACTGTAATAAAATCTTGTTCATTTTTTGCCTTGAAGGAATATTCGGGTCTTTTTGTCAAACTCTATTTAGGCTATTTTGGTAGGATATTTAGGGCCTCATGCAGAGAGCATAGAATTTTAAAATTGGCGAATTTCATAAAAAGTAGCTTTTTTGGAGAGTTTTATTCTCCATATGCAGAAAAGTGCGAATTCTGCTATGTTTAACATGGATGCGTGTGGCGAGTTTAAATTGGCGAGATGCGCGCTTCAGAAACGTGTAAAAACAAATTCGCGCCTTTTTTTTCCCCTTTACTATAGGCGGCGAGCGCCATCTTTCCATCTTTTCCTGGCGCGGCAAAAATGCGAGAATCGCGCCATTTTTTGGCGCGAACAGTCGCTACTTGCCGTTCCCACCTCTCTGCATTCGGAGAGTTTTAAAAATGGCGAGATGGAGGTTCTCGCCAGCCGCGAGGCGAATTTTAGCAATTGAAAAAACAAAATGGCGCGTTTTTCGGAACTCGCCATTTTCTGCCGGTTTCTGCGCGAAATTGTACAAAAAATGGCGAATTTCGAAATAACGATGCTCTCTGCATGAGGCCCTTAGAGTGCTAGCTTAGGGGACTGTCTTTGTCTCTTTCGTGGTGTGTTTTTAATATATATATATATATATATATATATATATATGAAAAACACATATATATATGTATATTGTTGTTCATCTGAGGTTGTATTTACCTAATTTTTAGACATGCTAAGGAACAGATGATTGTTATTGTATATATATATATATATATATATATATATACAGTGTTCGACAACCCTATACATTTGCTCGCCCAAGCGAGTGGATTTAACCCCGGGGCGAGTAAATATTGGCCCAAGCAGCACACGTTTGGTACTAGGTGGCGAGTAGATTTTTTTGTGTGGCGAGTAGATTTTTTGGTGATTTGTCAACCACTGTGTATATATATATATATATATATATATATAAAAAAAAATATATATATATATATATATATATATATATACAATAACAATCATCTGTTCCTTAGCATGTCTAAAAATTAGGTAAATACAACCTCAGATGAACAACACAACATATTACACCGTGTCATGATTTATTTAACAAAAATAAAGCCAAAAGGGAGACACCTAAGATGGCTGTGTGAATTGCACCAGACATGAATCCACCGGGTACACATCCTATTTCATGATGTTCGGCAGAGATGTGCGAATACCTGTTGATATTACGAGTATATAATTTTGATGAACTACAAGTATGTGAGACGGCTCAAGGATAACCTAGATAGATCATATCATCTGGCAGAGAAAGCCACCACTAGGCTGAACTAAAATAACAAGTGGAGGTATGACCATAAGTTCCGCTATCGGAACTTCGACCCGGAGATGCAGTTCTCCTGATAAATTTAGGAATACCAGAAAAGCATAAGTTAGGGTACCACTGGCGAGAAGCTCCCTTTGAGGTAGAGTAACATATGCCGGGCCTCCCTGTATAGCATATCCGAGATGCTGATGGAAGGGTAAAGATCTGGCATCTAAATCACTTGCTACCTATTCCTCAAGTGGGGGAAAGTGAACCTGAACCAGCTTCAGTAGTGCGACAAGTGAGTCAGGGGAGTCCAGTAAATCTCTGGATGCAGTAACAGAAAATATTCAGGATCCTTTGGAAGGAACCTCACCAACACAAATGGAGATTGGTGGGTACCACCTGAAGAAGTAATGGATAATGGGCCAGTGCCCCATGTACCCTTCCCAGTGGCTTCAACAAGCTGACCACTCGACCCAGGGAGTCCGACTTTTGTACCTAGTAGAGACAATTAAAATCTAAATTCACACTCTATGAGAGGGCCAGGATCTCGAGCAGATGGTAGCCTCTCCAACCCAGAAGACATCAAGGAAGAGAATCATCGGGGTCAGAGAGTGAGACACCCTCCAACTCGAGTGGCATATCATTTGTTAGGGGCCTCTCAGTATGAGTCAGCAGCTGTCTCAGAGCCGGTTTGCCTCCATAATAACCGTGCTCACTGAAGTGTTCAATATTGTTTAGATGTTATTGTACAGTTAAGTTGTATGTGTATTATATGCATTTTTTAATTATATAACTCTGTACATACAGTATGTTGTTCCCAAGTGGGAGCGTTGGATTCTCCACCAGGGGGAGGATGTTGCCGAGCCCCCTTCTTACCTCCAGTGCGTGGGAGGAAGCTGCTGGTTAATTGGAGCCGTCAGAGCTCCGTGACACACCTGGAGGTGGGGGCGGCCATTTTAAATTTGCGCATGCGCAGTGGGATGCGGTGCGTATGCGCAGATGGTCAGATAGTGCGAGAGCCATCTTAGGTGTCTCCGCAAGAAGCCGTGTGGGACTACAAGTCCACTACAAGTCCCAGGGTCCCCAGGGAGGGAGACCACATGGAGTGCATGAGCCAATAGGACTCGAGGAAACAGGGAAAACTTTGGCGCACAAACGGACAGAGCAGTCGGACGGACGGACTCAACAGAGCAGGTAGTGTCCAGGGAGCACTGCTTCTCTGGACTAGGCCAATTATTGCCCCGTAGGCCCCAGCTACAGATGCAGCCACCAGTATCCTATCACTTGCCTGGGTAAAAACTAAGACATCTCACAGTAAATGCCTCAACATGCCTCAACATTTCTGTGAAATTCCAAATGGCCCATCGTCCCCTGCAGTCCCATTCAGTTTGATCCGATGTTAATCAGTGTTAATCCGATGGGCCATTAGGAATCTCACAGAAATGTTGAGGCATGTTGAGGGATTTACTGTGAGATTGCCAAAGATTTTCCAAGGCAAGTAATCTAATTCTGGTGGCTGCATCTGTAGGCCCTGAGTCACCACTAGTAAAGTGTTGCATGGAAGGCCCCAAATAGAGACGCTTCCCAGTAGTTACATAGCAGTGTTGTTGTACCGGTGATCGGACGGACACACAGTGTCCTGTGTCCTGTGACCTGGGACCAGACCAAGGCCCTATAGACATTCACGTGAGACACTCTTGCTGAAGCTAACCCATGAGGCGGACCAGGACCCTAAGGCGTGAGGGAATTGTTGGAGGCCCCACAATGTGGGACCTGACTGATCTCTTTAGTTCATCAGTGGTACCTGGGCACAGGAGTGCCCGGGGAGGTATAACGTGCACCAACAATCCACAAAGGGTTAGTGCTACCTCATACGTTGGGTGGGACATTTCTATAGACACTGGGTGTTTAGGTGCCTAGGGCACCCTCAGTACTTTGGGGGAACAGTGTTGTGTGTGGGTATTGCATTCAGAGGTTGCTATTGTTAGTGTTATTATTTGTGTATATCAGTAAATATTGGTTATATACCTGTGTGTGTATTATTATTACTGTGATTGGTTCCTGTGAGGGGTTATCCCGCCAACACTGGGATCCCTCATAGGTGGGGGCGCTGCACTATAGGAGAAAGAGCCCACCCCAGGCTCCCAGAGGCGGAGGCGTATGCCTCCTGTGAGCAACAGGTATAGCAGCACATGTAGTCGCTTAGGCGTAGGGAAAGGGGGCTACATATATATATACAGCTGAATGGCCGCCGCGATCAGGACTTACTCGTAAGTGCAGGGGATCCGACACCACGGGTCAGCCATGGGGAAGGGTTGGGGGGTGCTGTTCAGTGCAAACTCCTCCTGTATCCTTGGCTACTAACCCCTTCTCTGCCCGAGGGGCCAGCAGTGCATTGCAGAGTGGTGGGGGGGAGGGGCATAGGCTGTGCAAGCTCCTCCTGTATCCTTGGCTGCTAACCCCTTTTCTGCCCGAGGGTCTAGCAGTGTATTGCAGATTGGGAGGGGCTATGCTGTGCAAGCTTCTCCTGTGTCCTTGGCTGCTAACCCCTTCTCTGCCCGAGGGGCTAGCAGTGTATTGCAGATTGGGAGGGGCTATGCTGTGCAAGCTTCTCCTGTGTCCTTGGCTGCTAACCCCTTCTCTGCCCGAGGGGCTAGCAGTGTATTGCAGATTGGGAGGGGCTATGCTGTGCAAGCTTCTCCTGTGTCCTTGGCTGCTAACCCCTTCTCTGCCCGAGGGGCTAGCAATGTATTGCAGATTGGGAGGGGCTATGCTGTGCAAGCTTCTCCTGTGTCCTTGGCTGCTAACCCCTTCTCTGCCCGAGGGGCCAGCAGTGTATTGCAGATTGGGAGGGGGAGGGGCTATGCTGTGCAAACTCCTCCTGTGTCCTTAGCTGGTAACCCCTTCTCTGCCCGAGGGGCCAGTAGTGCATTTGCTTCAGCAATATTAGTGAGGTCAGCAACTGCTGGACAACTTAACACTTACACTGCCCTGATTATTGGGCAGTGTCAATTGCTACCTTGTTATCCTAAAGACCTTTCCTGTCAGGTGTAGGTGTATGAACTGTATAGTTAAAGCACTTTTCCCCACACTTCCAACTACAGTACCACCAGCTTTCCTACTTCGTGAGGGGCTGCAAAGACAGCATTCTGTAAGGTTAAGTTTTCCCCATGGTCCTAAAACCCGATTGCTTCAGCCTATAGCTGTCTTCCAACTTATGCAGTTCTCTCTCTGCTATTAAAGTTTGTGTCATGCTATGGAACAATGTGTTACCAACCAGGGTATGTTGTGTCATGCTCTGTGTCTGTGTAAGTGAAGCTTGTATGTTATGCAAAAAAAAAACATATATATATATTTTTTTTTACTTTGAAAACAGGAGCCACGCCCAGACTGCATTATAAGCGGATCAACGTTGTAGCGGATCACACTATAACGGGGTTGAGCTGTAAATATACAGCCGCGGCCCCTTTTATTTTCCAACATCTCTGAATTTTTTCAGGATTTTTTCCGAATGCCACAAACTTCACCGCACGTGACCACGTTTATGCCGCATTCTGACCGCATTCATACCGCATTCACACCCGCGGTTGATGCGCGGTTGATGTGTTTATTGATAATAGTTCGGATTTAATTGGTTGCAATTCTTCGCGTATCCGCCAGAGGGCAGATATTCATGAATTGTAATGTGCATGCGCTTCAGTAATGTGTCGACTTACAGGAGTTTAAAAGAATACAACAGTGGTCCATTATAAATAGGCCTATGGACTGAAGAAGTTACAATAATGTATCAATTTAGGCATTTTCATATTAAAAAATACAAGCACAGTGTTTAGTCTTGTTTTATTGTCCTGAGAGTCTCAACATGAGTGCACAACTGCAGTCTGTGTTCCAAAACCCCGACAGAACGTACGCTTATTTAATATGGGCCGCGATTAATGCAACAGATGATAAGATGGCAACAGTTGTTCAAATGTATCAGTATTTTATCAAAAACGATGATTTTTACAATTTTTCAACAGATGCTCGTGTGTGGAAGCGTGCAATAAGGAAAAAGTTATGTATCGATCCATGTTTTTTTCGTATTGATCCCGATGTTATTGGAGGGTATTGGTGTGTATCACCGGGTTTTTCCGGATCTATGATCATGGAATCTTCAAAAGGTCATGTTAAAACCAATTAAGAAACGTCAGTCGCTGGCAAACAATGCGCCAGCACCAGCACTGGCTTCCAATAACGGTCCGACCGTCAGTGAAAACCTGGTGACCGAAAACCCTTGCTGTCTGTCCCCGCCCGGATACCGGCAGCCTGAGCCGGATTTCGCGTACAGATTCCAGCAAGCTTGCATGTACCTAAGCGATTTCCAGCCTCATCAGCTGACTACAGGTGTAGTAGTCCCGCTGTCACCTGGCAACTACGTGTATGATCAATAATACGGGACTCACAGTGGCTCGGCGCCAGCTGATTGGCAAAGTCTATGGTGAGTAATGTTGCCGTATTTTATTTATTTTGATTATTTGAAATATCAATGCACAGTCAAACGAGTCTCCTGTAAGCAATATCTTTGGCTGAGCAGCTTCTACAGTAGATACTGAACAATTGGTGGAACGCTAGGCGCATGCGCATTGGAACCTTCTTGAAACGCATATGCGTGTCATCACATCAACAGTAGGCGTATGCGCATGTGAACAGGAGACGCCCCCGAGAAAATTATTGGTTGAGTTCTGGGAGCGGGTGTTCTTCTGTGAGCGGGTGTGCTTGTGGCGGCGGGCGTGGGTAGGTTTTCTGGGAAGAAGCTTTCCTCCTGTCTTGGTCACCGTGTTGTCTCCTGGCGTGGTCTTGACGGGGTTGTCATGTTATCCTCCTCCTCAACGGCATACATGTACACAATTTCTTCGGGTGGAGGTGGTGCACTTGGTGTTGTAAGGCGGTCGAAGGTCCCATTCATCACATCCATGCCACCCTCCTGCACCGGCGTCGGGGATACAGGGGCATGAACACCGAGCAAATTATGTATCCCCGCTATGGCAGTCTCTATCTTCTCCATCCGTCGATCCATCTTCTGCATCCGTTGATCCATATTTAGCATGGTCTCTAAAAGCAGATCTATCTTTTCCGGTAGTGTTCCTGGGGATAGAGTCGTCTAAGCGTAATGGAGAAAGTGACCCGTGGATTTCAGGGGCACAAGCGGCAGCGTCGTCAAAGAGCAGTTTGAGAAGATAGGCTGTGGGTTTCCGGGAGTGCAGCGGCAGTGTCGTGGACGAGTAGTGGAGAAGATGGACTTTAGATTTCCGGGAGAGTGGCGGCAGAGTCGTCGAAGCGTAATCGAGGAAGTGGCCTGCGGTTTCGATGGGTTGGCTGCCATTTGTTTTGCGTTGAGTGTACATCACCGAATTTCTTCTTGACATACTGTCGCTGCCGAGTTTATTCTAACATTTGCCCGGTCTCGGCCGTGACAGATACCGGCCGCGCGCCGAGTTGTCCCGCACGCGCGCCGGAGCCTCTGATGATCGGTCCTCCGATCGAGGCATCCCCCTCCCCTCTCCGGGTCCACCGGGTCCCCCGGAGCCCGCCACCGCCATCGCCCACATTAGAGCAACCCAGAGCTCCCTCGGGGAGCCCTAGACACGCTTGCCATGCGCGCACGCTCCCGATGAAGCGTGACCGCGCATCGATGACGCGCGGCACGCCGAGGGAAAAAAATTAGAAAACTGGCACACAACGCGGCTTTCGGCTCTAGCCATATTAGAATAAACTGTGTCGCTACTGTAATAAGGCTTACGTGTATTAAAACCCTTAGCCTTTGGGGTCAGCAGAAGGTTTTCTTTATTAGCCATAGCCTGTCGCTTTGGCCTTGGCTTTGAAACGGCTGCCACCTTTCGCTTTTTCTGTGTGATAGGCATGGCATAGGCGAGTGGCTTCTTGCGTCCGTAGAATCGGGGTTGGTTCATGGAAGCAGATGGCACAATGCAGTATCTGGACAAGGGCAAGTTCAGATACAGATCATCGAGTGCAGGCTATGCAAAGTGTGTAACCTTTTATGCATGGCGACGAGGTACAGGTGTTAAAAGTGGGTGTACTCTAATGTGAGTCATTAATGTATAAATACACCAACCATTTTGTGGATTCACTGCACATTGAATACACATCGACTAAACATCGAATATACATTCTTGTGTTTGTATTTCTTTCTACTCGCAGCAATGCCTGTTAAAAAGATTTCAAAGGATCTCAGCATGAGAATTAAGGTGATGTACACGAGCGGACAATGAATTGCAGATATCCAACGTGGGTTAGCTGCTTGTGGCCTCGTTGTGCCATCAACCACCGTGTGCTATCATGCACACGGAAAAACCAAACAACGTACGAGGACACCAACGGTAACTAACGCGTAAGTATATGTATATAATGTCTATTATTGTTTATATTGCTGCATAGTAATAGAACTATATATTGTGTAGATTTATCTCATTTTATAGTTATTTCGGTATATTTATATAACTACAGTATACTGCCGCGGCCGAGTTTATTCTAACATTTACCCGGTCTCGGCCGCGACAGATACCGGGCGCACGCCGAGGTGTCCCGTGCGCGTGCTGGAGCCTCGGAGGATCGGTCCTCCGATCGGGGCTTCCCCCTCCCCTCTCCGGGTCCGCCAGGTCCCCCGGAGCCCCCCACCGCCATCCCCCACTTTAGGAGCAACCCAGGGCTCCCTCGGGGAGCCCTGGGCACGCGCGCCATGCGAGCACGCTCCCGATGAAGCGTGACAGTGCGTCATCGATGACGCGCGGCACGCCGAGGGAAAACAATGCAAAAGCCGGGAAACCTCGCGGCTTGCGGCTCTAGCCGTATTAGAATAAACAGTGTCGCCACTGTATAATACAGTATATCTATTTTTTATAATGCTGCATATTAATTGAACTATATATTGTGTAGATCTATCTCATTTTATAGTTATTTCGGTATATTTATACAACTACAGTATATCTATTATTGTTTATATTGCTGCATATTAATAGAACTATATATTGTGTAGATCTATCTAATTTTATACTATTTTTACTGTAAATTATGTGCTGTTCTTGTGGTCTACTGCACTGTAACTTACCGTATTGTTGTTTTTATGTACACTGTAGGGAGACAACTCTTCTGGTCGACAAAATAAGTGAAGAGAATGATGAGAAGAGTGTCTTAAGGGTCAAATACACTCTGCAGCAAAATCACAATCTCACTGTATCCGAGACCAGGATAAAGAAGATGAGACGCAGAATTGGATGGAAATATGGACGTGTGAGGTTAGTACTGGACAGTACCGGAGGTTAAAGTGTTGTTTAAGAAACTGTACTGTACCTATAAAATTATTCCTTGTCATTATAGAGCGTACCCTAAGATAAGGGACGTTAACAAGATCAAGAGAGTGGTCCAGGCCCAGGCATGGATCGACAGTGGAGAAACTTTCCAGGATTGCATCTTCACTGACGACTCTACTGTTTCGCTGGAAAGATTTGCCACCTTTGCATTCCACAAAAAACGTTGCATATCTATGAAGCCGCGTCTGAAACACCCAGTGAAGATGCATGTGTGGGGTGCCATCTCTAGGCGTGAACTAGGATGCATCATCATCTTTGAAGGTATAGTAAAATGTATGTCTTGAACTTCGCAAGCAAGCAGTGGCGAAGTTACAGATGCATGCGCAGTAATCATCAGCTATCAAGCAGGAATGTGATTGAAACCAGAAAGACACACATTCAAAGGAATGGTGTGTGAGAGGTGTACTGTACTGTAGATAAGATTAGAAGTTGAAATACTGCAGTGCAATAAATTAGCCTGTGTGTGTGCGGGGGCGAGCGAGGGGAGAGAGCTGTATATGCAGCAATGTGTTACTGTTACAGTACTGTACACGCCTATGCGTTTCAACAATTTTCAAATGAGACATACAGCACTGCATATGCATGTATAAATTTGCAAATTTACAATTACTGCGCGTGCACACGCAGACTGTGTACTGACGTAGGTTGAACTGCTAAAGTATTAGACTTTGAAGGCAACAGCTCGCGAATGCCACACTGAGTTTTTAGATGGTATTGCAGTATTGCAGACTGCGCTAATAAAAGGCTAATATTACGAGCACTAAAATACCGCAATATAATCCGGAAAAAAACAACATACTGTATCTGCCCACGGTTATCAGAGTTGTGCCCCTACGGCCGCACTAGGGAAAAGGCGGCCGCCACTGTATATATATATATATATATATATATATATATATATATATATATATATGAATTATTATGAACATTTATTTGTAAAACTGCAGCATATTCCGCAGCACAGTACAATAGGAGTAAAGAAATTTGATAAATGGATTAGCTGCAAAAAAGGGCGGGGATAACACGCAATGGGACCCATTGCTGCATTTGTTTAATAAACATGAAATAGCAATTTATCTTATATTTCATTTCCATTATAAATTAAACCACCAAAAAGTGACTAATTTCATTGGTAAATACTTTGTGTGCTGGAAATGAACTCAGTTCAAACTTTTTAAAGGGTCTATTAATTAATAGTATAATTACAGGAAGTACATATGTGAAGTTGAATGTATCAAAGTTTAAGCATTCTGTTCAAGTGATTGAAGAAATGCCACTGATTCATATTTGTACAAACTTGAATACTGTTATAGTTATTTGCACTCTATAGTTAAAAGATGTGTTTGTTCTGTGTACATGATATTTGACACAGTGAATTAGCCTAAAATGTCGTTTACTCAAAGTACGATGAGTATTAAGAATAAATAAACAATATAGTAACATTAAAATCATATTACCAAAATCAATTCTAGGTGGTATACTTCAGTATTGCTTTTGTTAATCACTGTAGACATGCTTTCCCACAGTCATTTAACAGTCATTAAATATTAAGTGGAAAATGCCCAGCTGGACATTCTAGTCTAGACAACACAGGATGAATAATTGATTGCAGATACGTTTGAATGCTATTTACTGAAGTAAAAATTCATTCACATGAGTATATGTAATGTTCAAGGTACAGTACAGAGATGGAAAGCTTGCATTTATAAATACATGTTTCTAAAGTGCAGGTGTACATTGCATAATTTCAACCTTTGTGTAAATAAAAAAATAGCAACATCAACAAAGATAAATAATTTAAAACACATTGCACCCCAATATATATATATATATATATATATATATATATATATATATATATATATATATATATATATATATATATATATATATATATATATATATATATATAATGCACATGAGTGCTCATGTCATTTCCCAGAATCTCTTGCTGCAGTGGAAACGCTGTGTGCTGGGCGATAATGGGGAAAGATAGGGTTGAGACCTGTCTAAGACATGCAAATGAACATACAGTAATATTTACAGTTGCTTTATGCTTTACTGTGGAGGGTTTTTGTCACTTTTTTTACCCACCATAACCTTAATAATTGCGGTGAATACCTAGTCTAGTCTCAAACCTGCATAGCCAGCAACCAACCTGACACTGATGATACCCATCAAGGTTGAAACATGTCTGTGAATGGGTTTACTGGCTTTGTATCTCATCCCAGCCTCTGTCTAAAAGCTGTGTTTAAAACAGCATGCATTGGCTTGAGGATTGGCTTGTGTAATACGAGCTTGAGACAAAAGGTGGCACTGTGTGCTCATTTGCATGTCATTTCCCAGAATCCCTTGCTGCAGTGGAAACGCTGTGTGCTGGGCGATAATGGGGAAAGATAGGGTTGCAGACCTGTCTAAGACATGCAAATGAACATACAGTAATATTTACAGTTGCTATATATATATATATATATATATATATATATATATATGAACAACAAGAAAAGAAAGCGCCCGATCCTAGTGCAACATGAAAAATACACTTCTAATAAAAATAGATTAGGTCCAACATAAATGCACTCACAAACAAAAAATCAATAAAAGCATGTAATGAGTATACTCATTCGCCTCCGTGTGCTGCTATGGCTCCGTTGGTATATGCTCTCTCTCAAGTGGGATGTCAGCTGCTTCTGCCGTCTTCACTGAGTGCAGGGACTGTGCATGCCTCTGGAGCCGTGACCCGGAAGTGTAACAGTCTCTTAGGTAAACCGGATGCCAGGATCGTGGATATTTGTCCCCGTACAATATAATAACGGGCAAGGTACTCAGTCCTATTAAAGTCCACACCAGGAGATTATCCTGTACCTTTGCTGGCTAGCCGCTCTTGTAGATGATAGGGCCCCGGTCTTCCCGCAACTATCTAGTGGAGATCGCTACTGGGGCTCTAACCCGGAAGTATAAGCGCGCCCTCTAAACAACCGGATGTGTTATAGCGATTGTATAGCCCCGCTGTTTGTTGCAGAGACCGGCACGTTCCCTAAGGGAGGATTTTTTACTTGTATTTATAACTGATTTTATTGTAGTTATCATTCGCAGCCTTTATACTTTTTCTGCTGTGCCTGGACACGGCCAGGACATTTGGAACGTGCCGGTCTCTGCAACAAACAGCGGGGCTATACAATCGCTATAACACATCCGGTTGTTTAGAGGGCGCGCTTATACTTCCGGGTTAGAGCCCCAGTAGCGATCTCCACTAGATAGTTGCGGGAAGACCGGGGCCCTATCATCTACGAGAGCGGCTAGCCAGCAAAGGTACAGGATAATCTCCTGGTGTGGACTTTAATAGGACTGAGTACCTTGCCCGTTATTATATTGTACGGGGACAAATATCCACGATCCTGGCATCCGGTTTACCTAAGAGACTGTTACACTTCCGGGTCACGGCTCCAGAGGCATGCACAGTCCCTGCACTCAGTGAAGACGGCAGAAGCAGCTGACATCCCACTTGAGAGAGAGCATATACCAACGGAGCCATAGCAGCACACGGAGGCGAATGAGTATACTCATTACATGCTTTTATTGATTTTTTGTTTGTGAGTGCATTTATGTTGGACCTAATCTATTTTTATTAAAAGTGTATTTTTCATGTTGCACTAGGATCGGGCGCTTTCTTTTCTTGTTGTTCACAGATTTATGGGAGGTCGTTGGTATTTGTGGAGAGCTGCCAGATCCTATTTTTGAGCCCCCCCCTTTTTTTATATTTACATTTTTATATTTTTAAAATATATTTTTTCATTTTTTTTGCATTTTTTATTTTTTATTTTTATTTTTATTTTTATTCATATTTATTTTTATCATTAAACAATCATTTGCTTTTCACATTTATAACACTAATATATATGTATTCTTAATTATGTTTTATGGGTCTCAACTATTTTAACTTTAATATACATTGGTCTAGAATCACATACATTTTTTATAGCATGTTCAGTGAATACCAGTATTAATTCAGCTATTGGAATTATATTATTTAATGTATAGTCAATCATTTATGCTAATCTACAGTGCTTACTAGTACTTATACACTTATATCATTAATACCTGTTGAGCGCAGTCATCTTTCTGTGTATATATATATATATATATATATATATATATATATATATATATATATATATATATATATATATATAATTTTCATGGAACAGACTCCCAACTGACACATACAGTATTTTTTGTTTAACTTAATTTCTAAAGATGTTGGGGCCTATTGTAAAAGCTCTGAAGTATGACACAGTTTCTAAAGTACCCTTTACAAGTGGATTGGCTTTGGTAATCAGTAAGCCCTTCTCGCATGTTCAATTCTAGTATGTTATGTAGAAACTAGAAAACCCCAAAAGATCCCAAAATGGATTACAGTTAACAGATGAAGATAAGAAAGAAGAAAAGGACTTTGGATTTTACCTGTTTGAGAGCTTCCGGAGACACCAGGATCAGAGGGTGAAGACATCTAAAAGGTAAGTAAAAAAATTGAATGTATGTTATTTTTATTTTCCAGGTTTTTTTCATTGTATTTTTATTCGGATGCAATTTTTGGAATTGACCATTGATTGCAAATCTACTTTAGGGCTATACATACATATATACATTGACAAGCAATGGTTATTTGGGTATATGCTTTCTTTTATATTTTTTAATGCTATTTATTTTGTGTTTTGATTTTGTATGCTGGCATTTTTGGTGGTGGTTTCAATGGATTATTTCAGGGGGCTTTCTGGTGTTTGCTTTTTAATAGTGGATTCTTATTGCTATTTTTAATTTGAATGATGGTGTTTATTTGGAGCTTTATTTTATTTTTTGATGGTTTTGTTTTGGTGTTTTCATGGTTAATTGGGGTCTTTATTTGGTATTTGATTAACAGATTGCTGCAAATTTTGTTGTATTTACTTATTTATTCTTGTTTATTTGGTGCTCGTTTTGATTACATTGGCAATTGTTTGTAGTAGTTAATTTTTAGATTTACCATTGTCTGGCATAGTGTTAAATCATGTCCAATCAATTGTTTTATCGGCATTTGTTATGTCTTCTGTTGGCTATGTAATGTGTTTTATTTTGGGCCTGTTTTTTGTTTAATTCACCATTTATTGCTATACTGGTAAATTTGGCCCACATGATATGGGCATGATGTACCCACTGTACCAATGAATGGGTGGAGGGTGGTGGTAGTTGCCTGGGAGGGTGGTTAGGCCTCCAGGGTGGGTAGTGGGGTAGGGTTTGTAAACCCCTTAATTACTCTAGTGGTCATTAACTGATAAGGTGATTTAGTGGTTAGGGGAAATTAGATTGTATTTTTTATTGCATTGTTTGTGGCCACGGAGGACATGGACGGTGATGAGGATGAGGACGGCCTTCATCGTGGCAGCCTGGCAGGGGTGAGTGCAAGCTTAATTTACTTTATTTCTGCTTGTTAATATTTTATTTGAAATGGGCAAATGTAAAAGTAATTTCATATAACGGGGCATCTCATGAAGAAGGGGGGTCCCCGAGGCTGAAACCAATGCGGTTCAGCTCAGGAGACTCCCTGCACATGTACACTATTATTAAAATGTATATTTATACTGTACGGATCCCCCTTAAGAGCCGTGCATGGAGACGCAGCGTCTCTATGCCGCTCTTTCAGGCTGCTTTTTTTTCTATCAGCTATCGTGCTGTAGAATTCACAGCACGATAGCAGGGGGAAAAAAACAGGTTGTGCGATAGTGCAGTTTTGTGATCGGACTTAACAAAATGCCCTTCACGTGTTAGTGAATCCCATGTTTGGCTTCATTTTTTTAAGTACGATCACAAAATGCATTCTAGCGCAAAAGCTCACTGCTTAGTCAATCGCCCCCTATGTGTCTCCAAACCCTTTTTAATGTTCCTCACGTATTCTAAAATCCTTATTTTCAGTTTTCTTGTTATGCGGCCCACATATTGGAGGCCGCACGGACACTCTAGAGGATACACTACAAATCAGTGTTGCAGTTAATTAAACTTGAAATTTCAAAAACCTCACCTGTTTGTTTTGAGGTAAAGTTTTTGCAATTTGTTGATGCCAAATGTACAAGCCACACATTCTACACATGTGTAAAATCCTTTGGGATTACTTTCCAACCATGTGCCCTTTTTGGTTCGGTCACTTGAATGGTTAGATATTAACTTTCTTCTCATAAGGCACTCTGTCCTTCAAATTTGGGGCCTTGGTGAAAACAATTTGGGGTTTATCAGGTAGAAATGTTTTGAGAATTTGATCTTGTTTTAAAATAGGTCAGTGTTTTTCGATAATTTTTCGATAATTTCCGAATGTTATTTGATTAGTTGTTATATTGAGTGATAAAAGGTATTACATTTTGGGTATCCTTTTCTTTTACAACTTTTTGGGGGCTGTAATAAATCTTTACTTAGTATTTTAGTTACCTCCTGCATTACACGGTCTATTGTCTTCTCTATGAATCTCTTTTTCAGAATGGTTGACTGGTTTGTTCGGAGATGCAATTGCTCCCTTTCCTCCTTATCTCTCCCTTAGGGATATTGTCCAACCATTTGTTTAGATGACAGCTCTTTCTGTGAATGTACGTATTACAGTTGACAGACTTAAAATGGGGTTTGCAGTTTACTTTTCCTTCATTATAAACAGACTAAGATCTATGTATTGAATCTTCTGTTTACTCATTTCGCAGATATGATAATGCCAAAAATCAGGATTTTAGAGGGAATTTTAAACCCAGGAAAATTCATTTTAATACGGGTAATCCTGAGAATAGAGATATGGTTGAAAACCCCTATCATAGGAGAGATAATTACCATAGGGGTAGGTCAAATTATGACCACCAACAAAACTATAGGAATGGACATCAACAGAACTACAGATATGGAGGGAATGATAGAGATCATGAGAGGAGTTATAAATCTAGAAACAATTATTTTAAGCATTCTAATTATCCACCTAAATCAGAATTTTTTTCTCAACAAGGGTAGAAAGAAAAGAAGGATTTCTGAGGTCCTAAGAATTCCAAAAAACAATTTGAAAACCCGAAATCATATTATGATGGGAAAAATGAGAAACATGATTTGCAGGATTCCAAACAGCATGGTGGATAGTTTCTATCCAATGTAGCAGAACAGAACTGTGCTGAATCGAGCGTAGGGTAGCTACCACTTCCGCGTTGAGTGCGCAGTGGGTGAGCACCATGAGGAGAGGACCCTCAGACCGAATAGTGAGGAGAACAAAGCGGGTACCTGAGCAGCGGGTGTATGCGGTGTCAGCACCCGTTGACTGATTATCCCTGTTCTTTTAATGTAACCATGTATTTTTATAACTCGGTGCCCAGGACATACTTGAAAACGAGAGGTAACTATCAATGTATTACTTCCTGGTAAAACAATTGTATAAATAAATAAATACAAGCACTCTGAAGGGACATTACAAACATCCGGCTGAAGCCTGCTACATACTGTAGGATAGAGATGATCCACAACGCTGTTTGGAAGTAGGAATCCAATTTTTCCCCACCGGCTGAGATCATCTAAATCTATTACTCCCTGTGATCAAGACATTTGTCTGTTTTATAGTGTTTTATATTTTATTAAAATAGTTTTCTAGCGTATCTTTAGGTGTTATTTAGTGGTTTGTTTGTACATCAGTCTGTTTGTTTGTTTGTTTGTTTGTTTGCCAGTTAGTTGTTTATTAGTCTGACTGTCTGGCTATATATGCATTGTTCTTTCAACAGTTATACACTATGATAATCTCTTGTGTTTATTTCCACATATTGTGAGACTTCCTTCGAGAGACATCTGAAGGTTCCTTGACATTATTATATGGTCAGATCCCATTATTTGGTGTTTGGACTTTTTTTTAGGTGCCGGATTATATTTGTTTTTTTGTTAAACAGGGCAGTTTTCTTTTAGAAGTGAACAAAGTTTATAGGGCACCAGTCCCAAATGCTCAGGGCTCAGTAACAGGTAGACTACTTAGAATGATAAAGCATGGTATTCACTGTTATTGAGGATGATCAATCAATGAAAAGTCAATGAAAGCTGCGAGAGACTCTATTTGTAGTGCCAGTGTGATGAAATAGGACCATATGCAAGTCTCTATGATAAGCTGACTGTCCTCCATATATACTGTACCATAATGGGCAGATCAGCTGATTCAATGAGACAAGCAGTATCCACAATGGAATATAAATGAAAACATAACAGGCAGAGTACTCACAGATGCAGCAATGGAATCCTCATGTTGTGCGTGCCTCACGCCAAATGCAGGGAGAGAGAGTGGTCCGTAGGGTCCAAAAGCGGAGCACAGCTACAGCGAAGAAAACGGAGGCTATAATCCAGCAGAAATATTAAAATCCTTTATTGTGTGGTGGTGGGGGGTCAGAACAAACTCTGACGCGTTTCGGGAAGAATCTCTTTGACAAAGGGATTCTTCCCGAAACGCATCAGAGTTTGTTCTGACCCCCCCCCCCCACCACACAATAAAGGATTTTAATATTTCTGCTGGATTATAGCCACTGTTTTCTTCGCTGTAGCTGTGCTCCGCTTTTGGACCCTACGGACCACTCTCTCTTCTTTTAGAAGTGATTTAGAAGAAGCGGTTTGCAATAGAGAATAGGTTTTTTTTTCCTCACATTTCATTCCACTACTTCTGAACATGCCAAACCGTGCGGTTGGGCAATGACAACTTCGGAGCTAACAGAATAAGCCCCATTGTCTTGTAGTAATGTTGTTAAAAACTATTGCATCACATTTTTTCATCAAAACTTAAAAAATGTATAATAGAATACTATATACTAAAGATGGGCAATTCAGTAGTTGAAACTTTGAATTACCAAAACATGAACTGTCTGAGACACTTGTAGTTCAGTTCAATTGGGACCTTGAGTTCATACCGTATGCAGGATCCAGAATCTGGCACAGAAATTAACCAAACTCCCCCAGTGCTGCTGTAGGTACAGTAGAAATGGATTACTGCAGCAACTGTATGCCTGAGGCTTCCTGTGTACATTGCTGGCCCCACCTAATCGGATTCAATATGCAGAGGAGGGGCTGACAGGACCCAAAGGAAGCCTTAAACTGTACTTATTCATGCAGACAGAAAGGTGATTGGGACACTCCTCTCCCATGTCTGTCTTGTCCCCCCGCCCCAATAACACATTCCTCCTATATCAATTTCGGGTTACTTTCTTGTCCCCATGTCCATTTTGAATCCCTCCATGCCACATTGTTCTTTTCTTCCATGTCACTTTTCCTCACCCCCACGTTACTCTATTTTCCACACCTATGTCACTCTCCCTTTCATGTCACCCACTCAGCACATACATATATGCAGCACCCTGCTAAATTATTCCCGTCCTGAATGTCAGCCCTGGTAGCTGCAGGCAATGCCAGGGTTAACAGCAAAACACTAGGCTGTGTACTGTATGTGAGTCAGTCCCTTAGTTATTACAATGTTGCACTTC